>NC_056746.1:938761311-938863811 GCF_019279795.1 Protopterus annectens
GATTGCAGTCTTATGCATGTCATGTGGTGCACAATAAGTGGTTTCAGAAGGTAATGGCTCAGTTTCTCGCCTATCTTGCTCGGTCATCCACACCCCCCCCCCTTTCAGCAAAACATAAGCTATGAAGTACTTAAGGCATTGCTGACAGCTTATGACAAATCAGGTCGCAGTGATGGTTACAAGACTTATCTCAGTTCTGCTACTCCACTTTTTCTTCTAGTTCTGCTGGAAGAACAGGCACGTACAATAACACGAGAGTGACTGAGACTTGCTCCTTTGCCATAAGGGTGATTGAGATGTCCTTTGCTTCTTGTAATGAACTGGAACCAGCTATAGGTGGGTAGCCAGATTCACAGATGCCCCCTGTACTGATGCAGGAGGAAGGGTAAATCTTGGCAGTTTGGATAGCTCTGTGCGTGACCTACGAAAAGAAGCACCCACCCTCTGCATACTACAGAAGCTGAAACTCTGAGTAAACAGCAATGCAGTATACCATTCAAAACAACAATATCATGGGCACTCGGGGTGGGAAGATGATGTATTATTTAAACAGTTGCAAACTTTATGTCACAGAACTCTCCATCAGTGAAGCATAAGGAATATGTATAACATGTTTATGTAGATACACACACCAATACACAGCTGCATGTGTGTTACTCAGTGTATTGTACATCAGGCCAATGAGGAACAGACCAAATAGCTGCCATAATACATATGGTGGAGTCATGTAATTCATGAAACAGCAACAGCAGCATGCCTGTGCCCAGGGCCTGATTTACATCACATTCTGGCTGTGCACTCCATTTCCAACGTCACTGTACTGTTAGGATACAGCTCATACTAAGTGGGTCCCTAACAACAGTACAGTGCAGTATGTGGGTTCATGTAATTGTGGAGCTGTTATGCACCAGAAGAAGTGCATGTGGTATCTTGGGTGCATTTAGACACACTTCCCTTACCTGTTTACAGTTTGACCTTCTATCCATATCTATATCCAGGGTAGCCTAATATTCCACATTTCCAATGGTGTTACTCCATGTCTGTAATGTTTCAGTCTTCATTTATAAGTCAGTGTGTCCATTGGAGAGGTTACTAATGTTGGGACGCTACCAATGAAATGTACATGGCAACATCACCTGCATTGCTACAACTGGTGGCACAACTTTTGTAATCTTAGGAGACCTACTATGTGCATTGTACCATGGCCTCCACTTATACCTTTGGCATGTATACTTACTGCTTTCAAGCTGTACTGGCCAGCTATTAATGCTAAGTTGTCCATGCCCATACACAGTGCAAACCTGCTGTAACGGTGCACAATGACATATCCTCATACCTCTCAATCGCTAAGCACAAGGAATCTGGACAAAGCCAGAAATAATGGGGAATAAAGGCCCAAAAATATGGATAGATTTTAAATACTGCTCCTATAAACTTAGAAAATTGCTAGAATAACAGGTTTTGCATCTACTATATATTTTCTGAAGGATATAAAGTCTGAAACTCAAATATATGTCATTATTTAGTATTATTTAGTCACTTTATTCCTCAGTGATTTGCCAGAAAACCTCAAATTTTATGAGGTACAGACCAAAAATATGATGCAAAAATCTGGGTATTCTGCGAACATCTGGACAGTTGAGTGAAATGCATATCCTGTCCTCAACCCTGATACATTTTTCATTGTGTATCATGTGTATAATTTTACTGCCACTCTTCTGCACAGGGCCTTATGTAATGACTATCGTGGCTTTGAACTCCACAGTAAATCCTACTCTTTTCTGTTCGTGTATGCCTTGTTCCAAAAGTGTTACCCTCCCCCCAAGGAAAGACAGTAGATGTTCTTTTTGTTTCACTGTTGCAGTCATTACATTTAGGTAATCTGCTGGCAGGTTGCCCTCAGTCGGCCTGATTAACAAAGTCTTGGGTCCTGTGTCGGTTGCTGTCCCTTCTTCCATGACGTCAGGTCATCAGGGGTATAAAACATGCAGCCGACACCATTTTCACCAGTCTTTCTTGCTGTGCAGTGCCCGAAGCAGAAGCAGTTCGCAAGTGCCGGTCAGCCGACTCCTGAAATTTTTGTTTTCGAGTTTCAGAACTGAAGTCTTCAACCTAAAGCTAAGTACCCCATTGGGGAAACTTTTTCTTGCTCCTTACCAATGTCAGTAAAGGTTAATAATTGTATTACTTGTGGGAAGCAAATACCTCATAAGGATTTTCATTTGTACTGTATTCCTTGCCTAGGCCCTGACCACAACGTGCCTTGCTGTCGGTTTTGTGCTAAATTTAATCAACGCACTATTAAGCGTTGGTATATTTTTGCTTCAAAATATTTTGGGTCAAGATTTAACTATCCAGAAATGTCGTCGGTTAGCAATCCGACTAACGTAACACACAAAAAATGCAAAGAAAAAGACAGAGACAGACCGTCGAGGTCCAAAACTGATGACAATGCTTCTCCTAAGCCAGTCGCCGGTTCACCGGTACTCAGTGAGGTGCTTTCACAGCCCCTGATACCCGCTACTTTTGATTCGCAGGCCTCTACTGAAACCCATTCAGAGTCTGATATGCCGCGAGATACTTTAAGTATTGAACCCGCGGATGTCTCTACCTTAGATGGGTCCAGAGCCGCTGAACAGGCACCGGCTTCTGAGGGTGTTTTTAGGCCTAAAAATTTGTATATTAAACTGACGCCATCTTCAAAACCTAGGCCAAAATCAACTTCTATGTCTAAAAAAAACCAATGCTTGGGCCATGTGCACAGGCCCCTATGCCTAAAAAACAAATGATCAAAATGGCTGAGGATTTAATTACCTTGATCAGGGGTTCCCATCCCCCTCCTGCTAAGAGGCCTAGGCAAGGCACTGACTATGAATCATCAGATCAGGTTTCTATTTCTTCTGATTCCTCTTCTGATCAGGAATTGTCTATTCCACCTTATGAGGACTCTGATGCAGAAGATTCCATCCCTTCTGCTTCTCCTCCTGAGGATTTTTCTTTTGGAGAAACTTTGCATACCTTAAGGGAACACTTTCACTGGGAGAGTCAGGATTTCTCAGAATTTAAAAAGAGGCTTAGGGATTTCCTTCTTCTTCCTCAGCATAGGCCTTTGGCTATACCTCCTATTCTAGACATTGTTGATGATGTTTTCTCAGAATCCAGCATGGCTCCTGATTCCCTGCCTCTGGCTCCTAGTAAGCCAGACAGATATTACAGGGTTCCTGACTCCCACAAATTCCTCTTTAAAACCCTACTGCTGACCCTGAAACCATTTCTCAGGGTCCCAAGGGCATAAAGGCTTCTACCACTAAAAATCCTACTCCTTCCGATAGAGACTTCAGGGCACTGGATAGATGGGGTAAGAAGGTTTACAAGTCTGCAACCTTGGCAATCAGGGCTTTAAACTGTCAATTTCATATGCTTAAATATCAGCAGCATGTCATGGGCTTACTTAAACAGAAAATGATATTGATTTCTGACTGTGTGGAAAATAAATAGTTGCAGGATTTATTGCATTCAGCTGAACAAGTTGGAAAGCATACTTTGCAATGTGGTTTTGATTCCTTGGAGGCCTCTTGCAGGGCCAGTGTAGCTGAATCTGTGATAAGAAGGCATGCTTGGCTCAAGGAGCAAAATCTGCCTGATCATGTTAAAGCAAAATTATTGGATGCTCCTTTACAACAGGACAGTCTATTTGGTAATAATGCAGAAGAAGTTTTGAAAAAGATGGAAGATAAAGCTAAATCTATGCAAACTGTAAAAGATTTCTTAAAAGTGCAGCCACCCAGGTTCAGTAGGCACTGACCTACTAAGAATTGGTCCTTTCCAGTACCCACCAGAGCCACTTGGGTCAAACCCAGACACTCCAAAGGCTCCAAGTTTCAGTCACAAGGAACTTATAGAACAAAACAATGGGGTGCCTCCACCTCCAAATCTGGAAGTAATAAGGCACCTTCCTACGGTAAACAGTCTCAATGACTTTCCTCTGCAATCACCAAGCACTTATCCTTTGGCCACCCCTTTGAAGGGAAAACTGGCACTTCATGCAAGAAATTGGCAACTAATTACCCAGGCAAGTGGGTTTTAAATATAGTATCCCAGGAATACAGATTTCATTTCCACACATTGCCAATCCAAAACGGATGGCCAGATCTGCCTCCAAATCAGTGGGCAGAGGCTCAGAAACAAGTTATGTTCCTCATGAATATGGGGGCTTTTCAACCAGTACCAGAAAAGGAAAAGGGACAAGGTTTTTATTCAAGACTTTTCCTGGTACCCAGAAAATACAAATCATGGCATCCAATTCTGGACTTATCCATTCTAAATACATTTCTGAACATTCCAAAATTCAAGATGCTGACTCTACAACAGTTACTGCCTATGCTAGGCAAGGATGCCTGGCTAGTAACTCTAGACTTAAAAGAGGCTTACCTGCATATCCCTAGCAGGGAATCTTGCAGAAGATACCTCCACTTCACAGCAGGCTATTTGCATTACCAGTTCTCTGCACTGCCCTTTGGCTTATCTACTGCGCCCAGAGTCTTCACAAAGTGCCTGGCACCAGTAATTGCATTTTGCAGACAAAGAAACATTCAAATTTATCCTTACTTGGACGATTGTCTAATTCAGGCAGAAAACAAGGACACTCTTCTAATACATCTGGCATTTGTGAAAAGGCTTCTAACTTGTCTACGGTACACCATAAATGAAAAGAAATCACAACTGGTACCCTCTCAAAGAATTACATTCCTGGGTGCAAGCTTGAATACAACTGCCCAGATGACTTACCTTACGCCAGAAAAACAAATTCAATTAATGACTTACTTCAATCAAGTGGCCACAAAAACCCACCTATCTGCAAGACAAATTCTGCAGGCCTTGGGGTTCATGGCTTCCTGCATTCTAATAATTCCATATGCATATGAGGAAACTTCAATGGTACCTAAAAAGCTTATGGAGTCAACATTGTCAGAGCCTGGAAACAATGATTCCTATCATTCCTTGCCTGCAGCAAGAGTTCCTATGGTGGGCAGAGGCCTGTCACCAAAACAAGGGACTATCATTCATTCCACTCCCTGCCACCCAAACCCTGACTACAGACGCATCAGATTATGCTTGGGGGCGCATCTGTCAGGGAGATGCATTCATGGCCAATGGAGCCCAAATCAAATGCACCTACATATCAACCAGAAAGAGATGCTAGCTGTACAGAATGCACTGACAGCCTTCAAGGACTATCTTCATCCAGGACAACTACTGATAAAAACAGACAACACCACAGTCATGTGGTACATAAACAAGCAGGGGGTACCCATTCCTACCCCCTTTGCAGATTAGCCATGGCTTTGTGAAACACGGCCTTGACTTATCAATTACATCTACAAGCTCAATTCCTGCCAGGAAAGCAAAATACTCTGGCAGACGAACTAAGCAGAAATCTTACGGACCCACACGAATAGAAACTGGATCCACAAATCTTCAGCATGTTGACATGCAAATGGGGGAGCCCAGACATAGATCTTTTTGCCTCACCCCAAAACTATCAGTTGGACAAATTCTGCACAAGAATTCATCACAAAAAAGCTTGGAAAGTGGATGCTCTATCCTTCAGCTGGAAAAACCTATCAGTCTATGCCTTTCCCCCTCTGCCTCTGCTCTCCAAAGTCTTACTAAAAGTCAGACAGGAAAAAACAAAAATGATTCTGATTGCTCCAGACTGGCCTCGCCAACACTGGTACCCGCTCCTATGCAACATGTCACACCTTCCTCCATGGTACCTGCCTCAGACTCCTTATCTACTGTCTCAGCAGAACTATCAAATTCTGCACACTCAGCTCCAAACCCTGAATCTTGCAGCATGGCTAATCAACTAACTTCACCAGTTACATCTCTCAGCAAACCTGTGATGGATGTCATTTTGGAGGCTAGAAGGCCTAGTACTAGAAAATCTTATGCTGATAAATGGAAAAGATTCTGTGCCTGGAACTAGGCACAAGGAATAAGCACAGCAATGCCCAATATTCCTCAGATTCTGCAATATTTAACTGAGATGCTTCACAAGGGCCTGTCTTTCTCTTCCATAAAAAGCCATGCCTCTGCCATTTCAGCTCATTACAACACAGAGCCTCCCCTCTTTTCTCATCCTCTGCTAAAGCAGTATCTCCGACGGGCCAAACATTTAAGACCCCCAGGAGAGCACCAACTCCTGCATGGGACCTCAATTTTGTGTTGGAAAAGCTCACTCTACCTCCTTTTGAGCCAGCTGCTACTGCAGACATAAAATTTCTCTCTTGGAAGACAGCTTTTCTTTTAGCAGTCACTTCAGCTAGAAGGATTTCAGAACTACAGGTTCTCATGGCAGTGGAGTCTTTTATTATCTTTTACCCAGACAGGGTGGCGCTCAGGACCAATCCATCCTTTATGCCTAAAGCGGTATCTAGTGTGGCTCTTAATCAGACCATTCATCTGCCAACTTTTTTCCCAAATTCACAGAACAAGGGTGAGTGGATTTTGCATTCATTAGATGTACACAGACAACTAAGATTCTACTTAAACAGGACAAAATCTCTAAGAAAATCTGAGCAATTACTGGTGGCATTTGCTGCAGGGGCAGAGGGAAAGGCTATTTCAAAGCAGACTATTTCAAAATGGATAAGCCATTGCATTCATTTCTGCTACATGCACCATGCTAGACATGTTCCCAAGGGGATCAGATCCCATTCCACCAGGGCTGCATCTACTTCTGCAGCCTTTCTCAGAAGGGTTCCTACAAGAGACATTCTGGAAGCGGCTACCTGGAGCTCAGTTCATACGTTCACCAAACATTACCATTTACCTCTCTTCTCTAAATCCAAAGCAGGTTTGCCACTGCTGTCTTGCAGGGCCTTATAGCTGCTCCTAATGCTCTATCCTCCCAACCATAGCTTTGGGATTCTACCCAAATGTAAAGACTGCAACACTGAAACATGAAGAACATAGTACAGTTGTGTACACTTACCATAAATGTAGATGTTCGAGTGTATTCACTGTTGCAGTCATTACATTTGGGGTAATCTGCTGGGAGGTTGCCCTCAGTCGGCCTGAATATCACAGTCTTGGGTCCTGTGTTGGTTGCTGTCTCCTCTTCCATGACGTCAGGTCGTCAGGGATATAAAACATGCAGCCGATGCCACTTTATTCAGTTTTTATTGCCCCAGATGTCAGGTGCCCCCCCAAATGGGGAACAAAAAAAAAAAAAATATATATATATATATATATATAAAATTAAACAATATATATGTAAATGCACTTTTAGCAACATAAACTTTACCTTCATCTAAAAGCAAATACACCACAAAGGCTTTAGAATATAGTGAAGGAAAGAGAAGTTCTAGAAAAAAGGGGGATGGTGGGTGGGTAACCCGGACTGCAACAGTGAATACACTTGAACATCTACATTTATGGTAAGTGTACACAACTGTACTATGTTCTTCATGTTTCACTGTTGCAGTCATTACATTTGGGTAGAATCCCAAAGCTATGGATGGGAGGATGGAACTAAATAGCATTAGGAGCGGCTACAAGGCCCTGCAGAACTGCAGTGGCAAAGCCTGCCCTGGATATAGAGAAGAGAGGCAAATGATAATGCTTTGTAAAAGTATGAACAGAGATCCATGTAGCAGCTTCTAGAATGTCTTTGGTTGGAACTCCTCTGAGAAAGGCTGCTGAGGTAGAGGCAGCCCTGGTGGAATGTGACCTGGTTCCCTTGGGCACCGGTTTACCATGATGCAAGTAGCAGGAACGAATGCAGTGGCTTATCCACTTAGAAATAGTCTGCTTTGATATAGCCCTCCCCTCTGATCCTGCAGCAAATGCCACCAGTAGTTGCTCAGACTTTCTTAGAGATTTGGTCCTGTTTAAGTAGAATCTTAGTTGCCTGTGTACGTCCAATGAATGCAGAATCTGCTCCCCCCCTTGTTCTGTGGATTTGAGTAAAATGTTAGCAGGTGAATAGTTTGGTTAAGAGCCACACTGGATACCACCTTAGGCATAAAGGAAGGATTGGTCCTGAGGGACACCCTGTCCGGGTGAAATGTAATAAAAGGCTCCACAACCATGAGGGCCTGTAGTTCTGAAACCTTTCTTGCTGAATTGATTGCCAAAAGGAAAGCTGTTTTCCAAGATAAAAACTTTACATCCGCAGTAGCTGCTTGTTCAAAAGGAGGCAGGGTGATTTTTTTCAGCACAAAATTGAGGTCTCATGCAGGAGTTGGTGATCTTCTGGGAGGCCTTAAATTTTTGGCCCCTCTAAGATACTGTTTTAGCAGAGGATGAGAAAAGATGGGAGGCTCCGTGTTGTAATGAGCCGAGATGGCAGAGGCATGGATTTTTATTGAAGAAAAAGATAGGCCCTTGTCAAGCATCTCAGTCAAGTATTGTAAAATCTGAGGAATATTTGGTTTTGCTGTGTCCGTTCCTTGTGCTTCGTTCCAAGCACAGAATCTCTTCCATTTATCAGCATAAGATTTTCTAGTACTAGGCCTTCTGGCTTCCAAAATGACATCCATCACAGATTTACTGAGAGGTGTTGTTTGAATAATTACATGATCAGCCATGCTGCCAGGTTCAGAGTTTTGAGCTGAGTGTGCAGAATTTGATTGCTCTGCAGAGACAGCAGATGAGGTATTTGAGGCAAGTACCAAGAAGGGAGTTGAGGCATATTCCTTAGAATTGGGTACCAGTGCTGGCGAGGCCAGTCCGGGGCAATTAGGATCATTTTTGTGTTTTCCTGTCTGACCTTTAGTAAGACCTTGGGGAGAAGAGGCAGAGGAGGAAAGGCGTAGACTGATAGGTTTTTCCAACTGAAAGATAAGGTATCCACTTTCCATGCTTGTCTGTGATAAGTCCTTGTACAGAATTTGTCCAGTTGATAATTTTGTGGAGAGGCAAACAGATCTATGTCTGGGCTCCGCCATTTCTGTGTTACCATGCTGAAGACTTGTGGATCCAGTTTCCACTCGTGAGGGTCCATAAGATTTCTGCTTAGGTCATCTGCCAGAGTATTTTGTTTTCCTGGCAGGAATTGAGCTTGAAGATGTACTTGGTAAGTCAAGGCTGTGTCCCACAATGCCATGGCTAGTCTGCAAAGGGGGTAGGAATGTGTACCCCCCTGCTTGTTTATGTACCACATAACCGTGGTGCTGTCTGTCTTTATCAGTAGTTGTCCTGGATGAAGTAAGTCCTTGAAGGCTGTCAGGGCATTCTGAACAGCTAGCATCTCTTTCTGGTTGATATGCAGATGCATTTGTTTTGGGTTCCATATGCCCTGAATGCATCTCCCCGCCAGGTGGGCCCCCCAAGCATAGTCAGATGCATCTGTAGTTAGGGTTTGGGTGGCAGGGGGTACAGTGAATGACCGTCCCTCGTTTTGGTGACATGTCTCTGCCCACCAAAGAAACTCCTGTTGTAGGCAGGGAATGAGAGGAATCATTGTTTCCAGACTGTGACTATGTTGACTCCATAAACGTTTTAGATACCACTGAAGTTTTCTCATATGCAGTCTTGCATATGGAATTAGTAGAATGCAGGATGCCATGAACCCCAAAGCCTGCAGAATTTTTCTTGCAGTTAACTGGGTTTTTGTTGCCATCTGTTTGAAGTATATAGTCAGTTGCCTTTGTTTGTCTGGCATAAGGTAAGCCATCTGGTCAGTTGTATTCAAGCTTGCACCCAGGAATGTAATTTTTGAGAGGGTACCAGTTGTGATTTCTTTTCGTTTATTGTGTACCCTAGGCATTTTAGAAGCCTTTTTACAAATGCCACATGTTGAAGAAGAATGTTCTTGTTTTCTGCTTGAATGAGACAGTCGTCCAAGTAAGGATAGATTTGTATGCTTCTTTGTCTGCAAAATGCAATTACTGGTGCCAGGCACTTGTAAAGACCCTGGCCACAGTAGATAAGCCAAAGGGCAGTGCAGAGAATTGGTAATGCATAAAACCTGCCTTGAAGCGGAGGTATCTTCTGCACGATTCCCTTATTGGTATATGCAGGTATGCCTCCTTTAAATCTAGAGTCACTAACCAAGCGTTCTTGCCCAGCATGGGCAGCAGCTGTTGTAAAGTCAGCATTTTAAATTTTGGAATGTCCAAGAACATGTTCAAAATCGATAAGTCCAGTATTGGACGCCAGGCATAGTCTTTTCTGGGTACCAGGAACAGTCTTGAATAAAACCCTTGTCCTTTTTCCTGTTCTGGTACTGGTTGAATAGCCCCCATATCCATGAGGGACGTAACTTGTTTCTGAGCCGGCCAACCATTTGGAATTGGCAAAGTATGGAAATGAAATCTGTACCCCTGGGATACTATGTTTAATACCCACTTGTCCTGGGTAATTAACAGACAATTTTGAGCATGAAGTGCTAATTTTCCCCCCAAGAGGGCTGCCAAAAGATAAGTGCTTGGTGATGGTAGAGGGAAGTCATTGAGACTGCTTACTGTAGGGCTGTGCTTTGTTTCCTCCAGATTTGGAGGTAGAGGCACCCCTTTGCTCTGACCTGTAAGAACGCTGTGATTGGAATCTAGAGCCTTTTGAGCACCTGGATTTGCCTTGGGTGGCTCTGTTGGACACAGGAAAGGACCAGTTTTTAGTAGGCCAGTGACTACTGAATCTGGCTGGCTGCACTTGTAAGAAATCTTTTTGCAGTTTGCATAGATTTAGCTTTGTCTTCCATTTTCTTTAAAACCTCTTCTGCCTTATTACCAGAGTATCATGCTGTAAAGGTGCATCCAATAATTTAGCTTTAACATGATCAGGCAGATTTTGATCCTTGAGCCAGGCATGCCTTCTAATCACAGATCCAGTAACTGCGGCCCTGCAAGAGGCCTCCAAGGAATCAAAACCACATTGCAAAGTATGCTTTCCAATCTGTTCTGCTGCATGCAATAATTCCTGTAATTCTTTATTTTCCACACAATCAGAAATCAACATAATTTTCTGTTTCAATAGGCCCATAACATGCTGTTGATATTTAAGCATATGAAACTGGCAGTTTAAGGCCCTAATTGCCAAGGTTGCAGACGTATAAACCTTCTTTCCCCATCTATCCAGCGCCCTGGAATCTCTATCAGAGGGGGTAGGATTTTTGGCTGTAGAGGACTTTACACCTTTGGGACCCTGTGAAATAGTTTCAGGATCAGCAGCAGGATTTTTGAATAGAAATTTGTGGGAGTCAGGAACCCTATAATATCGGTCTGGCTTAGTAGGACCTGGAGGTAGGGAATCAGGAGTCATGCTTGATTCCGAAAACACATCATCAACAATGTCTAATACAGGAGGTATAGCCAAAGGCCTATGCTGAGGAAGAAGAAGGAAATCCCTAAGCCTCTTTTTTGATTCAGAGAAATCCTGACTCTCCCAATGAAAATGTCCCCTTAAAGTATGCAAGGTTTCTCCAAAAGAATAATCCTCAGGAGGAGATGCAGATGGAATGGATTCTTCTGCATCTGAATCCTCATAGGGTGGTATACAAAATTCTTGATCAGAAGAGGAATCAGAAGAAACAGAAACCTGATCTGAAGATTCATAATCAGTGTCTTTCTCTAGGCCTCTTAGCATGGGGGGGATTGAGAACCCCTGATCGAGGTAATTAAGTCCTCAGCCATTTTGATCATCTGTTTTTTAGGCATAGGGGCCTGAGCACGTGGCTCATGCGTTGGTTTTTTAGACTTAAAAGTTGATTTTGTTTGTGTTTTTAAAGCTGGCGTCAGTTTTATATAAAAATGTTGAGGCCTGAAAACACCCTCAGAAGCCGGTGCCTGTTCAGCAGCTCTAGAACCATCCGAGGTAGAGACATCTGCGGGTTCAATACACTGAGAATCTCACAGTATACTCCCCGCATGGGTCTTGGTAGAGGCCCTGCGACTCAAAAGTAGCAGGTATCAGGAGCTGCGAAAGCACCTCACTGAGTATCGGCGAACTGGCGACTGGCTTAAGAGAAGCTTCGTTGTCAGTTTTG
Source organism: Protopterus annectens (assembly GCF_019279795.1). Classification (NCBI taxonomy): domain Eukaryota; kingdom Metazoa; phylum Chordata; order Ceratodontiformes; family Protopteridae; genus Protopterus; species Protopterus annectens. The sequence continues at coordinate 938,773,304 of NC_056746.1, forward strand.
GACCTCGACGGTCTGTCTCTGTCTTTTTCTTTGCGTTTTTTGCGTACTCCGGTAGTCGGATTGCTATCCGACGACATTTAGAAGCAAAAATATACTGACGCTTAATAGTGCGTTGGTTAAATCTAGCACAAAACCGACAGCAAGGCACGTTATGATCTGGGCCAAGGGAAGGAATACAGTACAAATGAAAATCCTTATGCGGTATTTGCTTCCCACAAGTAATGCAATTGTTAACTTTTACTGACATCGGAAAGGAGCAAGAAAATGTTTCCCCAACGGGGTACTTAGCTTTAATTGAAGACTTTGGTTCTGAAACTCGATTGCGAAAATTTCAGGAGTCGGCCAACCGGCACTTGCGAACTGCTTCTGCTTCGGGCACCACGTGGCAAGAAAGACTGAATAAAATGGCGTCGGCTGCATGTTTTATACCCCTGATGACCTGACGTCATGGAAGAGGAGAAAGCAACTGACGCAGGACCCAAGACTTTGATATTCAGGCTGACTGAGGGGCAACCTGCCAGCAGATTACCCCAAATGTAATGACCGCAACAGTGAAAAATGAAGAACATGGTGGGCAGATGAATGGATTGGTTAAGGGCCACACTGGACACCATCTTGGGCATGAAGGATGGGTTAGTACTAAGGGATACCCTGTCTGTATGGAAGATGATGAAGGGTTCCACAGCCATGAGTGCTTGCAGCACAGACTCTTCTGGCTGAAGTGATGGTCAGAAATAAAGCTGTTTTCCATGAGAGAAATTTTAGTTCTGCAGAAGAAGCTGGTTTGAAAAGGGGCAGGGTGAGCTTTTCCAAGACAAAGTTAAGGTCCCACTCTGGCGCTGGTGTCCTTCTGGGGGGCCTCAAGTTGCTAGCCCCTCTGAGGAACTGTGTTGATCAAAGGGTGTGAGAAAAGGGGCTGCTCAGTGGAAAAATGAGCAGAAATAGCAGAGGCATGAATTTTTATAGATGAGAAAGAGAGACCACTGTGTAGTAGGTCAGCTAAGCAATCCAGGATGACAGGGATGGAGGGCTGTGCCATATTGGCTCTCATAGCCTGGATCCATGTGCAGAACATTTTCCATTTATCTGCATAAGACTTTCTGGTGCTAGGACGTCTGGCCTCACGTTTAACATCCAGAACCTGTTTACTTAGAATGGCAGATTGGTTCAGAGTTAGGGAATAAGCCAAGCTGCCAAACAGAGCGTCTGCAATTTGGGATGCATGAATTCCCCTTCCCTCTGGGTCAGGAGGTTTGGAATCTGAGGAAGATGCCATGGAGGCAGTGGGGACAGGCTGCACAGCAAGGGGTACCAATGTTGTCAGGGCCAGTCTGGAGCTATAAGAATAGTCCTTGTTTTTTTCCTCCCTTATTTTGAGCAGTACCCTTGGGATGAGAGGTAGGGGAGGAAAGGCACAGACTGATAGATTGACCCAGGGGAAGGACAGGGCTTCCACTTTCCAAGTCATGCAGTGATGCTCTCTGGTGCAGAATTTTCTGAGGTGATGGTTGGTGTGGGAGGAAAAGAGGTTGACCTTCTGGGTTCCCCATTTCTGAGTTATTAGAGTGAAGGTAGTTCTGTTGAGTTGCCATTCATGTGGGTCCAGAAGGTTTCTGCTTAACTGGTCTGCCAGAGAGCTGAGACAGCCTGGTAGGAATTGCGCTAATAGGTGTAGTTGCATGGAAGAGGCTGTGAGCCAAAGGGTCATGGCCAGCCTGCATAGAGGGTAGGAGTGAGTCCCTCCCTGGTTGTTGATGGACCACATCACAGTGGTGTTGTCTGTTTTGATCAGGAGAACCCCTGGAGAGAGAAGGGATTTGAAAGCTATCAAGGTGTGTAGCACAACCATCATCTCTTTCTGACTGATGTGCAGAGGGATTTCTTGAGGGCTACATTAGCCCTGTATGCACCTGACATCCAGGTGTGTACCCCAAGCGTAGTCTGATGCATCTGTGATGAGGGTCTGGGTGGCGGGGGATGGAGAGAAGGGCAGTCCCTTGTTGTGGGAGCATGCTGTTGCCCACCAAAGAAATTCCTTTCTGAGGCAAGGAATTCTAGGCAGAAGAGTTTCCAAGTCTTGAGAGTGTTGACACCAAAGGCTCTTTAGATACCACTGAAGTTTCTTCATGTGCAGTCTGGCACATGGAATGAGTAGTATGCAAGATGCCATGAAACCCAGAGCTTGCATGATCTTCCTTGCAGATAGCTGGGGCCTGGTGACTAGTTGAGAGAAGTAAGTTGTCAGGAAAACCTGTTTCTCTGGTGTAAGGAATGCCATCTGGGATGCTGTGTCTAGACTTGCTCCCAGGAAAATTATCCTTTGGGTGGGCACCTGTTTGGATTTCTTTTCATTGATTGTGAACCCTAGGGAGGTTAATAGTGTCTTTACAAAGGCCAGGTGCTTGAACAGCTTTTCCAGGCTGTCTTCCTGAATAAGGCAGTCGTCTAAGTATAGGTAAATTTGAATATTTCTTTGTCTGCAAAATGCAATGGCCAGAGCCAGACATTTTGTGAAAACTCTGGGAGGAGTAGATAAGCCAAAGGGAAGTGCAGAGAACTGAAAGTGTTGAAATCCTACCCTGAAGCAGAGATATTTCCTGCATGATTCCCTGATAGGAATGTCGAGGTAGGACCCTTGAACCCTTTTAGATCTAGGGTGGCTAGCCAAGCGTCATTGGAGAGCATGGATAGCAGCTGCTGGAGGGTGAGAATTTTGAATTTTGGGAACACCAGGAAGATGTTTAGAACTGATGGATCAAGGATGGGGCACCAGGTGCCCTCTTTTCTGGGCACCAAAAAAAGTCTGGAGTAGAAGCCTTGGCCTATCTGTTCTGCAGGAACGTGCTCTACTGCTCTCATAGAGAGAAGGGAAAGGATTTGCTTTTGAGCCTCTGCCCACTGATTTGGTGGTAGATCTGGGAACCCTTTTGGGGTTGGAAGGGTATGGAACAAGAACTTGTATCCCTGAGACACAATGTTCAGAACCCATTGTCCTTGGTTATGGTGGCCCAGGTGCTTGAGTGAAATGACCGTTTTCCTCCTAGGGGTAAGTGAAGGTGGGAAGAGGGGGAGGAGGAGGAGGTGAGTCACTGTGAGTTAGATTTTGCTTTTTCTTCCATCTTTTTTAATATCTCTTCTGCCTTAGTACCAAATAAGTTACCTATGTGCAAGGGAGCATCCAACAATTTAGATTTGACATGGTCTGCCAGGGGTTGTTCCTTAAGCCATGCATGCCTTCTAATGACAGATCCAGTGACTGCTGCCCTGCAAGAAGCTTCTAGGGTGTCAAAACCACAGTGCAAAGTGTGTTTAGTTACTTGGCTTGCAGAATGCATTAATTCTTGAAAATCTTTAGATTCTGCCCAAGCAGGAAGGGAAGACATTTTTTGTTTAAGGAGTTCCAGGTTATGTTGCTGAAATTTCAGCATATAGAACTGTCAATTTAGTGCCCTGATAGCAAGAGTAGCTGAGGTGTACACTTTTTTACCCCATCTGTCCAATGCTCGGGAATCCCTATCTGAGGGTGTGGGATTCTTAGCAGAGGTTGTTCTAACTCCTTTTAGCCCTTGAGAAATTACCTCAGGGTCAGCTGTTGGATTTTTAAAAAGATATTTATGTACGTCAGGGACTCTAGTACTTGTCAGGTTTTCTGGGAGCAGGAGGTAGGGCATCAGAAGTCAAGCTGGATTCAAAGAAAACATCATCCACAACATCCAGGACTGGGGGGATGGCCAAGGGTCTGTGTTGCAGAAGATCTAAGAATTCTCCGAGTCTCTTTTTAGACTGAGGGTAGTCCTGACTTTCCCATTGGAAATGCTCCCTTAAAGTATGCAGGGTTTCCCCAAAGGAAAAATCCTCTGGGGAGAGCCTGAAGGAATGGAGTCCTCTGCATCACAATCCTCATAAGTGGAAAGGGATTGCATGTCTTCATAGTAAGATGTATCAGATTCATCTGACTCATGTTCAGACAAAACTACAGGAGACAGAGCTCTTTTCCTTTTTGAGGGGGTAACTTGGCTTCCCCTGATCAGCATGATAAGGTCTTCCTCCATTTTAAGCATTTGAGTCTGAGGCAAGGTAGCAGGGGCCTGAGAGTGGGTCTTCAGTTTTTTGGGTGTGGTTCAAACTCTGGGCCTAAGAAACTCAGTTGTTTTTGAAAGAATGGTAGTCGTAAAAGAAGGACTTCCTCGGAAGCTGGTGCCTACTCAGCGGCTCCGGACCCATCCAAGGTAGAGACGACCGCAGGATCCTTAGTCGAAGAAGAGTTTTAAGGCATGCTGGACTCCGAAAGGGTCTCAGTAGCAGCCTGCAAATTAACAGAAGCGGGCATCAGGGGCTGCGAAATCACCTCACTGAGTACCGGAGGACTGATGACTAGTTTAACAGAAGAGTTGTTGGTAGGGTTGGACATGTGCGGTCTGTCTCTGTCTTTTATCTTTATGTTTTTCCAGAAAATCTGCTGTCGAATGGCTTACCGAAGCCATAGCGGAATTCGAAGACTGTAAATGAAAGTATCTGGCTACAGTAAGGGCCCGACAATGGATAGTTCTGGCACTGAACAAAGCACAGAAGCGATAACGGGGGACGTCGTGGTCTGGGCCTAAACAAGTGATGCAGTAAGAGTGGAAGTCTCAGTGTGGTATTTGCTTTTCACAGGCGAGACAACTGTTAACTTTTGCTGACATCGTTTAGTGCAAGAAAAAAGGATCCCCAACGGGGTACTTAACTTTAGAAGACTTCAACTTCAGTTCGGAGACAAAAACCCAGGTAGTGGCCGACCGGCACTCGTGCGAACTGCTTCTGCTTCGGGCTCCATGGCAAGAAAGACTGACGTAATGGCGTCAGCTGCCTTACTTTATACTACTGACAAGCTGACATCAGTCCTCAAGTGAAAGCAACTGATGCAGAAATACTAAGCCTCTGTTATTTGGGCCGGCCGAGGGCTACCCTGGCAGGGATAACCCAAATGTGATGACTGCAACAGTGAAACACAAAGAACATCCACGGCCTTAAGCTCAATGCCAAAAAATGTGTCGTCATCCCTTTTGGGAAAAACCCAGTTCCCATGAATTACCACATTGATGGCTGTTCACTGAACACAGAAGGCGTTATAAGAGATCTGGGAACACAGGTTGACAGCAACCTGTCTTTTGACCACCACATTGCCACTGTGGTCAGAAAGTCCTTCTATGTGGCATATCTCATTACTAAGGGTTTTGCATCCAGTAAGAAAGAGGTCATTGTCTCCCTCTACTCTTCCCTCATTAGGCCAGTCATTGAGTACAATGCCCCATTTGGAATGTACCTCATTAAACACCTGCAACAACTGGAGAGACTGCAAAAGTACCTCACAAAGAGGATCCTAGGCCTTAAACATTTGTCCTATATGGACAGACTAAAAAACTCCAACTATTCTCTGTCTTATACGGCCTACTTTGAGGCAATCTCTGCTTGACTTACAAAGCCATGTCTGACCCACCTCTGCTAGAAATGCTACATCTAAAGAAATCCCAATACCTCCGCACCAAATGCTCCAGAGACCTCAACCTCATTACCACAATCAACAGAACATGCTGGAGGGACAGGTTCATAACCCACAGACTACCCATGCTATGGAATAGACTTCCCATACATGTCAAGCAGAGCACCTCACTAGCTCTCTTCAAGAGAAATCTTGATGAGTGGATGGGAAATAGAAAATTCACTCCACGGATCACTCCAGTGGCTTTACTCGACAGAGGCACTGGGAACTAAGGTCGGGTGGCACGATGCCAGGGTGATCCTATGGGCTAGGCTTGTAAAGGCCCCAGGGCCATTAGCCTAGTACACACACACAAAAAAAAAAAAAGCTGTTTACGTTTGGATTCCACCAGGGTTGTTTGTTTTTCCTAAGTTAGTTCTAGGCTTATTTCTGGTGGCAGACACAGTTGTATATGTGTATTTCTTGACATGATTGTACAGAGTTTCTGTTAACAGTTCCAAAAGCATTTCAGCAAGAAGCTGCACATGGGAAACTAGCACATGAACAGATGATTCAGGACTAGAGGTCCCAGTAATAGCTTGTCATAGGATAAGAATCAAGACATACAGCGTTAAGAATTCACTCTGTAATAAGAAGGTTTGCGGGGTTACTCAAGGCTCTGTCAAGGTTCTCTACATTTCTTTGTGTCATTAAATCTTATCACAATTTGCTCATCTTCTCTGTCAGGTCTAGTTGTACTACCCCATCAACAAATAAGACAATCTTTAGAGACTTCTCCAGCGCAAAACTACTTTAGCATGTAGAAGATATATGCAAAATTCCCATGAGTAGACCCAACTGCAAGGGCTGCTTCATCCCTCTCCGACTTTTAGCAGCAGCTAAAGAGCTGCAAAAATAAGTCAGTACCCATTTGCCTAAATATAATGGTAAATTCAAAAATAAATCTCAATGGCGTAACTCCCGTATCAATAAACTGTATAACAAAAAGAAGGAAAATAATTCCCATATAAACAAAATGTATAACTACCAAAAGAAGAAAAATAATGAAAAGTTATAAGAAATTTTCATCCTATTACATCAATACCAAACTGAAAAATACCAGCAAGGAACTTAAGAGTACTACTGGAAAATGTAAAGCAGAATGTGAACTTAAGGTCGTCAGAGACTCCAAAGGAAACTACAAATCTTTCTTTCATGGAGCTTATCCATAATAATATGATCCCAAGATCCCATGATCAATACTCTGATCCCAAGGATATAAGCAATATATTAGCAGGAAACTTTGTGCTAACTTTACCCCACATACCTACACTGTTATCACCACTAACCCTGAAAATTAAATTTTTACTGAAATCACCTGCGAACAAGTCTTACAATCCCTGTCAGAGGCTAAAAATAATACCTCCATGAGACTAGACAACACAGCTAGTTGCATTTTCATCAGTGCCTAGTATGTACCATCTGAGACACTACTTAAATTGCTCAACCTCAGCCTAACTACAAGCTTATCCAATGCCTGGATAACAGCCACAGTGACTCCCTTACACAAGGGTGACCCCCCCCTTTACAAACCCCAGTAATTATGGGCCCATCAGCCTCTCTAGCCTTGCATGCAAACCTATGGAACATATCATAGCAGAACTCATTTAAGCAGATGTAGGCAACTTAACTAAACTAGATCTTACACAATTTCATTTTGTAAAGTGCAGGTTCTGCCTCCACAGCCTAGCAAACCTCTTTGAAAATGATAAACAGAATGTGGACAGTGGTGACTCTATGCACACTGCTTATCCTGATGTGGCCAATGCTTATGATACTATTCCCCATATTGGAATTACTGAAAAATTAGATAAACTTAACTTGAAGTCCTGTTTAGTGCATTATTAGGAGGGTAAACTTTCAATGTTTGAAGATGTACATAGTTTTGTCTGTTATTATTAAGTTAATAGGTTTTAGGGGTGCACTGGGGGTGTACTTGTATTTTTATTTGAGGGTTTTCAATAAAATAAAAAGTTCTGTAAGATGTAATACTGGCTCAAATGGAAATGACAAGAAACAACTGGCTCAAATGGAAATGACAAGAAACAACCATATAAAAGATTAACCTGCCAAACAGTACATGTATGTAAAACAAAAGCTGGAACTACACATTTAACAAAAATGCCATTATACATAAATGGTGGGAATAATAATTTTTCAAGAATATGATGACTTCTATAATGTCTTTAAACGTTAATGGCCTCACAGATAAATACAAAGAAAAACTAGTGAACTTTATTAAGAAATGTAGAGTACAAATAGCTATGCTACAGGAGCACACTTGGAAAGAACTGAACATCTGTATTTGATAAAGAAAGGATTTCAGGATGGTTATTCAGAGGAATACATGGGGCAAAGGAAGACAGCAGTACTTATATTAATTGCAAGAGGAGCTCCAATAGTAATAAAAGAGGATAAAAAAGACAATAAGGGTAAGTATGTAGTATTAAGGGATTACTGGCAAGGGAGGAGGATTACACTGGCATGTCTTTATATTTCGCCTAAAACTGCTATAATGGAGCTTAAGAAAATTCCTTCCAGCAAGGAATTTGATTTGCAACAGTGAAGATGTGTATAAGGAACCCATAATTGAAAATATAACAAAGGAGGATAGATTTTTAAAGAAATTTATGAAAAGTTTAGCATGGAAGATGTAAATTCAGTACTAGGAGTTTGCAGTAAATTTAATTATCATTCCCCAAGATACAAAAACTGGGTTAGACTATACAGAATTTACATTTCACAGGAACATGTGCTTTAATTGAAGGTCACAATATGTAACCAATAACTATTTCAGATCATGCACCAATAATAACTAAAAAACACAGGGTAATGAAATGAAAATGAGACACTGGCACTTTCTGTTGTAAAGAGAGGAATTTAAGGAATGGGTAGTGGAAATTATTCAGGAGCTATTAAAGAAGATAGAAATTTCTTCTGAAAATATAGCTAGGGAGTTGGATAAAATTAAAGTGGAGTTTAAAAATAGGGAGGAAATAAAAGAAAGGGAGATATGGATAAGAAGTAACAAGAGTTATTTAAAGGGGCTGACAAATGTTAAAGTATTGCAAAATCAGAGTAATCTCACAAAACAAGAAGAGGAGCAACTGCAGAATGCTAAACAGAAAATAAGGGATTACCTTGATAATATGCATGAGTTTAGAAAGATTGCTGTTAAGCAACTGTTTTTTGATAAATGTAGAGCACAAAATCTTTTAGCACAACAACTCAGGCAACAACAAGTAGAATGAGCTGCCATCTAGCTTAGGTAGCCTATAATAAGGAATATAACAAGGGATCCTGTAGAAGTATTAGAAATATTTTGGAAATTCTATAAAAGCCTGAATAAAGCAGAGAAATATGGACATCGAGAAAATGTATAAATGGGAATGTTTACGGAAGAATTAAGTATGCCAAGGTTAGAGGTAGAGGAGGCTCAATTACTAACAGTTAGGATAGGAGTAGATGAGATAAAAATGGTGATGTATAACCAATCTACAGCAGAGTCACCAGAATTAGATGGTATTGCTGTGGAAGTTTGGAAGCTAGGATGGAAAAAAACTGATAAAGACCTGGAAGGTCTTGTTTAACAATATTTTAAGAGGAGAAGAAGTACCAACATCCTGAAAGAAAGTGGTGGTAGCTGTAATACCTAAAGAGGGTAAAGATCCATCACATCCAGCTTCATAAAGGCCCATTCCGATAATAAACCATAATTATAAAGTGTCCATGTCTATAATGGCTAAAAGAATGGCAAAGGTGAGGCCAAAATCAATAGATATGGATCAATGTGGGTTTTGTGGATGAAAAGCAAATATTCGACAACATTAACAGAACATGGATGATCCAGAGGGAAGCAGAAAGTAAAAAAATACCACTGTTGCTGGTGGACCTCGATGCAGAGAAAGCATTTGACACAGTAAGCTGGGACTTTATGAGCACAGCAATAGAAGCATTTGCATTCCCTGATAAAATTATAAGGTTGATTAGGAGGATATATGAGGGATTGGAGGTGAAAATAAAGTGGGTGAGGTCCTCTTTGATAATTTCTGCTTGAGCAGAGGAAGCAGGCAGGAGTGTCCTCTCTCCCCTTTGTCATTTGCATTATATTTAAAACCACTGACAAAGAAAATAAGGTACTCAGAAATTCAAGGATATAATTGGTATGGTACGCAAGAAAAGCTGACTCTATTTGCAGATGGATATTATTTTATATCTGACAAAACCAGAAAGGGACATTACAGTGTTGTGGAACATTTTGAGACCATCTCAAATCTTTTCCGGATACAAAAATTAATGAAGGTAAAACAAAGGCAATAGTGGTAAATTACATACCCACATACAAAGTGGTTCATCAACACTCATATTTATGGGGACATGATAAAATGAAGAATTTAGGAGTATGGATTAAAAATTATTTCATTGTGGCAGCTAGGAATATGTGAGAAGAGACTAAACAAAGATAATACAAAAACTGAGAAAACAGAAGCTCTGTTATATGGATACTAATAGTAAATTACAAGCAGTTAAAATGTTTTAGTCCCCTCAGCCTTATACATAGGTCAGGCATACTTTTATCAACCAGAGGAGAAGCTGTGGATAGCAATTAATAAAGAGCTGAAGGATTTTATCTGGAAGGGAAAGATGATGAGAATCAAGTGGGATAATCTTATTCTTCCAATAGAAGGCAGACTGGGATTACCTGATTTGAAAGGGTATTTCAGAGCAACACAATTAAGGCTCCTATACATAGCACAAGCAGAAAATTATAATTCAAAGTGGAAACAGATGATGATGAAACGGGGGAAGCTCAAGAAACAAAGAGAGGCTGGGATTTTGGATGCAGACCTTTAAGGAGAATAACAATAATCATGCAGAACATTATATCCATAAATTAGCAGAAAGTATTCTAAGAACTAAGCCTACATGGGAATGGAGATAGGAGATTCTGCCGATAGGGAAGACTGCAATTAGGGATACAGACAATAGGCAAGAGGGGACTGAAAATTACTGAAGAAAATTGGCAAAGGCACCAAGGTATTGGGAGCAAATAACTAGAGAGGGAAAGGTTATAGAATGTTAAGACACCAAGAACTTATCTGGACTGCAGGTTACAGATTGCCTTCCCTATCAAGGACTGATATCAGAGTATAAGCAAACAGAAAGAAATAGGGTGGTCCTAAATGAAAGACCAACACTGGTAGAGTTTTTAGTAGAATCTAGAACACAAATTGCCATTAAAAGGAAGGAATAATTAGTAGAGCACATAAAATATTGCATGACAACTTTAAGAATCAATCAGTGGAGGTTAGAAAGGATTGGGAAGAGAGACTGGATAAGTAATTCACAAAGAAAGAATGGGAGGGTATATGTGTGTCTTCCAAACATGCAACAAAGTCTAGAAGACTTATGAGCTTTGCTTGGAAGTGTTAACATAGATATTTTTATACCCCAAGTAGACTCCAAAGAAATGTTCCTTGGGTAGACAGCAAATGTTGGAGGTGATGGGGAAGTAAGATCATAGGACACTACGCTAATGACCTGGATATCATTTTAAACCTACCTTTTTCACCCCAGTGTGATACTGTGGGCGTACTAGTCAATACCCAATATTACATTTATTGAGGACTGCCCATATCCAGAGGGTTGTGGGTGCTATCCCTGGGAAGAATTTATGGTGCCCTATCCACTCATCTAGGTTCCTCTTGAACAGTGCCACAGAGGTGCTCTGTTTCACATAAATTGGTACCCCTGTTTCAAAGCTGTGGCAGTCCCTGGGAGATAAATCTGTCCCTCCAGCATGTCCTATTTATATCACAGGCCATAAATGCCTGGAACAGGTAGCCCTAGAACCATTTTATTTATGTTTATGCAATAAGTTCATTAGGTTTAGGACTTGGGTTGCTCTGTAGGCCAGGCATAAGTCTCCCCTAAGAAGTCTATATGATACAAAGTATAGTGGCAGGGAGTGTAATGAGTTGGCAGACTTTAAAGATTCCCTGTAGACTGCTCTGTCAGACGTACTGGTTGAGCAAATTGGTAAAACTAAGGAAATTATGTTTTTGACCTAGGATGCAGGATTGGAATTGCCTAGACATAGTAAAGCCTTGTTGAGTCTAATTATGGTGGCTGCCAAAAAAGCAATTACTACAAAATGGAAATCCAAGTCTAAACAAACTTTACTAGAAGCAGCAAATATAGTAAAAGATAAAACAACTGGAAATGGGATCTTTAGAAAAAGGGTAGGAGTAAATTAAATATGAAAAAATGGGAACTGTGGGATCAATACAGGTACAGGAGGAACAAGGTTTAAAAGAAGGTAGGATTTGAATAAGCTATGCAATATTTGACTGACAATGACTGGATATATAATAAGTGATGTATAATGTTTGCAGCTAAAGTTGTGTCAGCATGGTTTGTAATGTATAATGTTTGCAAATGAAATTGTGTTGGTATGGTTTATTTTCACTTATATAAAAGTAAGACTGCCTATGTCATAACTGATAATTTAATACACATGTTTCTTGTTTAAAAAAAATCTTAACGTAAACTCCTGTGTTATCCACTGGATTATAAATTGGTTATCCAATAGACTCCAGGTTGTAAAAGATACTGGTACACTCTCTAAATATAAAATTGTAATGAGTGATGTACCACAGGGAACCATGCCAGGCCCTCTCCTGTTCGGCATTTAATATGCAAACATCCAAATGAATGTCCCGGAAGTGTGGCTGACCAGGTTTGCTGGGTACTGTTTTCTTCTCATTCACTGATACTAAACAGTAAGACCAAGGGCTGGAATGTGCACATACCTGATGTACTGAAAACAGTCAATAGTTAAATGCAAAAAAAGAGCAGGGTACTAGTGTTTGTCAAAAACATCTGCTCCCATGTCATGTGTTATAAATGCTACTGCTCTTCCGACAGAGAAGGGCATAAGAGACATGGGTACTTATGTGGACAACTCTCTTGTCATTTGAACATCATTTTTCCACCACAGTAGGAAATCCTATCTGGTCCAATTAATTACCAAGAGAATATCTTCAAGAGTTGAAGTCATCCCACCCCTGTGTTTTTTTCTTTATCAGACCCATCACTGTACACAGACCCCTTAGGTATGTACAAATCCAAGCATACTGCTCATCTGGAAAGGCCCCAAAGATTTCAAACCAAGAAAATTTAAGGTCTTAAATCTTTCAACTATCTCAAAAGATTAGCACAGCTCTCCTCATACTCAGGGGCCTACTGGCTGCTCTGGGGTGACAGTGTCCAGCTTTCTGAACCTTGAAAGGCTCAATAAAATATGACCCCTATTTCTTTCCAAAACCAATGCCTCTATAAATATCTGCACTAGAGACCTAAACCTACAACAAAACATAAACAAGACTGGTTGGAGGGAGAGGTTCTTAGCACAATGCATTCCTAGCCTATGGAATAAGTTGCTACTACCGGTCAAACAAAGAACTACTTTGGCTACCTTTATGGCTAGTCTTTACGACTGGCTGGACAGACACAAATTTACACCAGGCTTATCATGCAAGGCTTCACTCAATTTGGAAGGAAAGCAGTATTAAATGCTTGATATGGGTGGGAAGAATTTTTACGTTATCTACTGCAAGGTGTACTTGGCTAGGCATCTTACGATCTTTATGATCACTTGCCTAGTGTTATTTTAATGTTCCAATGTTACTAAATGGTTCTGCACAGAATGACTGACAGCTTAATAGTGTAAGCAGGGAGGGATGCGTGATTAAAGTCATAACAAAAGACCTAAGAGAAACACCCCACCTACCTCCCACATGGTTGGGGGGGATTGATCAAGCTGTGCAGTACTGAAAATCCCACTCAGCTTTGGAGAACAAAAGAGTAGTCAGCAAAACAATTTAAAAGAAAAGTATAAGACAGAATAAAGGTCTACCATAAGCATACAGGCTACAGATAGTAACGGCAACCAACCATGCAGAGTGGATGTGAAACCACGTATTTCAGAGGGTAACTGTGTAGGCCAGAACACAAAGCAGGGGAACACCAGTGGCCATGCTACCTGTTTAGAAGGGAATACTCTATAATGTCCAAGTGAATTACGCTTCATGGGGAACTAGTTACTGAGAAAAGTCAGATGCAGTAGAAATATGAACTTATGAACCAGAGACAGACGGGGTCTCTATTACAGAGGCATTTTGGCCTAGTGAAATGGCCTATCAGTATGTGAGTGATAAATAATAAAGATAGTACAACAGACCATCAAATACAAGCAACAAGATGGTATTCAATGCAGAATCATGAAAATGGAAGATAAAAACTGAAGACCTACGTGGTTATTCAAGAAAATACATGATTTTCAGCTTATCTGAAGATAAGGAAGGAAAATTTCCCAAAACAGTTGGACAATAACAACTTACAAATATATATATATATATATATATATATATATATATATATATATATATATATATATATATATCTACATGCATATGGTCGACCAGGTATGGATGAAAGGAGTGTGGCAATTTCACAAAAATGCGATTGTAAGTGTTGCGAATCGCAAAATCCCGTCCCCTTTTTGACCCATATTAGCACTCATTTTATGATGTTGAGCAGTCAGAAATGTCGAATTCACTGTTTTTGTGACATTCTGACCATTCGGCTCTATGAGATTCACTTAGAAATGTCGGTTAACTGTATGGTTGAGCAATGTGTGCTCAACCATATGAATATAAACCTATATTATATATATATATATATATATATATATATATATATATATATATACACATACACACACATGTATACATATGTACATGTGAGCACATCTATATATATATATATATATATATATATATATATATATATATATATATATACACACATACATACATACACACACACACACACACACACACACACACACACACACACACACACACACACACACACACACACACAAACCAGTTAGTAGAAACTACAAAAAAAAATTAGCCAAGCTACAGTCATGTGTATGTATCTCATGGGCCTCTATTATAGAAGGTTTAAGGTATCGCACAGTGAAAAAACTAGCTTGGGCAGGTTTTTCTTGAATTTTTTACTAATTGGTTTGTCTGTGTGACCTTTCTATTTTTTGGTTTGGAAATAAAACAGAGCGGGGATGAAACCATCATGCATGTTACTTCAGGGCATCAGGGACAGTTCAGTCAGACATGCTGAAACTTCACAGAACTTCTGTATGCAAACTGCTTTACATATTCGTAGCTTTCAGCATGTATACATTTAAAATTATGCTAACTTTCTTCTGATTTTTATTAATGTAAACAACTCTGAGAGCCATCTTATAATGCATAGAAAATAATATGTTCCTGGATCTCCAGTTACAGAATCTCTGCAACCTTGTCACTTAAAGTAATAGTGTAATGGCTAACGTGGATCCTCAGGTGTGACATTTACAAATTACACCTGAAGATTTCTTATATGCTAATTATGAAACAATGACTAGTTGTTAAAATAATCACTACATGTACCAAGAGGCCAGGGTATTATTACCTTAAAATATAAATATCTTCAAAAAAAGCAGACGTAAAACTTCAAGAATTTGGAAATGGCAATTACATTGCTCAAAGATGCACAGTCCATTTGTGACATAACTTGCAATCGCATTTGAATGAGAAACTACTGAACGATTTATGAGATTCAAGAAAAGTAGCACTCTATCTCAGGTCATTTAATGAGCAGTGACCCTTGGAAACACCAAATCAAACGACTCATGGTCTCTTGCAATCCACTGTTTTACATTAATATGAGTTACATTGCCTTTATTCCTATCGAAAAGTTGGAAATTAATGTACACTATTCAAAGTGAATGGTTGCTACTGAAATTTCAAAAATAAAGACAAAGGGTAACCGCCTGCTGTTTAATCCAAGTTGCAGTGACGTCAGAGTTGATTACATTATGTGAGGGAGGGACAAAGAACACAGCCCGGTTCACTAGGGATGGCTTCCCCAAAAGAAAATAAAAAAAAACCTCCACCAAGTTAGTATGTCATTTCACATAATCAGATTCCCATTAGTGCCCGTTTTAAACTCGTATAATCTGAAATGGTGACCTGGATACCAGTCAGCATGCCTCTGTGGTTTGGCACTCCCTATTAAAGTCCATAAACAACCCCTTAAAAGCAGATTTCTGTGGCAGATCACTTCCTGCATCTCTCAAAAAACGCCTCTCATGCCCTATCCTCTGGAACACATGCTTTTAACTACTACCACCTAAGACAGTTTCACTTGTAACATGACATGGCCTCCCTATTTTCTGACACTTTGTCTTAGTAGCATATTGCTGAAAATCTACTGAATCAAGCATGCATATACATTTTTGCCCGACTTCACCATATGAAAGAGTATGATTATGCTGTAATCTAAGTTATGGCTAATGTCTGAAACTCGTTTACTCTGACAGCACGTACAGTTGTGCAAGCATTTTAATGCCAGACTGTTTCTAGTGCATCTCTGTCGCACATTTTATTTATGTTTATTTACACTTTCTTGACTGCATTAAGCCTGCTGTACTGTTTGCTGTAGTCATAAAAACTCAGGTACTACTGTTTAAGTACAATTGCCTGTGGCTAACAGGAACATCTTGCATGTTTGCTAGTTATGCATACCTATGTAATTACATTTTTTACAAGACTGTAAATGATTTTATGTACAATTACTCAATGAACTATCACATAATCTTCAGGCTGAGAAAAGGGAAACATCTACTGTCCAGTGTGTATGAACTTGGTCACCAAACCACGTAAATAATATTACAATGCAGATGTCTTCTGTGAATTACCGCAAATTATACACAGTGACAAAACCAGTAAAAATGAACAGAGGCTTTCCTGATACAAGAAAAATGCACAACCTGCTTTACAGTTCAACTTCAAGACAAGCTAAGTATTCCAACTGGAATACAAAACATGCTGAGAATATCTATTGGTAATATTTTACTTACAAGTTTATTTGCTAACCAAGTAAACTCATTTAAATGACCCTTTTTCAATTACAGCTTCATGTACAAATGCAGCTACTTATGTATTTATTTATTTTATTTATACAAGTGTGTTTACTAAGGTAGTACACTGATCAGAACAGACCATTTGCTGGTACAGTTTGGGTAAAGAAATTTGCAACAAATAAATCAGAACTAATCAGAGTAATCACAGAAGGTACAAAGTCCAGCAGAAAATTGAAACAAACAATTATTATTAATAAAGGAGAAAAGCAAATGTGAATTAATTTTAATAGCAAATGTGGGAGCCAAGCAGTAGGTGAGAACAGACAGTGGATGTACAAGTGATTTAGGCAAGGGAGAAATTAAGTAGTGTCCAGTGGAAAAGCACTTGCAACCAGATTGTTGATGGAGTTCTCTTTTGAGATGTGCACTGACAGTGGGGAAAGATGAGATTTATTTTAGGTGTGTGTGTGTGTGTGAGGGGGGGGGGGTTCCAGAATGTGGATGCAAAAATGGAGAAGGAGTGTTGGAGTGTGTTTTACATTGCAGTTTGGTTTTGGGGGGTATGGAATGAGGGAATCAATGGGAGAAGTTCTGCAAGTTGTAGGGGGTGGTTTTATTACGGAGTTTGGCAGTAAGAGGTAGGAAGACACCTCGCTGAAGTAGTTTGAAAAGAAAAGACCCAAGAAGTAGCTCATCTCTGTAGGTGACTGGGAGTCATCTGGCTTTGGAGAGGGTGATTCAGTGGTGTTCCTGGGGGCGGAATAGATTGGAAATGAAGCATTAGATTTTGTTTTTAAATGGTTGTACAGTTGATGAGGTGTTTTTAGAGGCTGTGGCTATGATGGGCAGCCCATATTCAAATTGAGCTAGGAGAAGTTTTTGCCTATTGCAGCTCTAGTTGTTCTGGAGAAAAACAGGATATTTTAAAGGGCCACAATAAAAAAAGAGAGTTGATCCTTTTCATAGTGTTTTCAATGTGTTTATGGAAGTTAAGTGATTGGTGCAGCCATATTTGAAGGATGTGGCTGTTTTAATTGGGGTACCACTGAGATTTGTGATGCTGAGATTTTTTTAGAAGTGCTTTTTTAGCTTTTGTGAGGTTCCAAACAGGGTTTAAAATTAGCCTATACTTATTTAGCCAAAAATGAAGTGAGTGGAGGTCAAACTGAAGGCAGATTTAAACAGAAGAATGTGAAGGACTGGATCGGAGATAACCATGCCATAGGTGGAAAGAGCAATAAGAAGGCTACAAAGATCAGACAATAGTTTGTTAATAAAGAATGAAAACAACAACGGAACAAGTATGAATTCCTGGTCCACTTCTTTAAGTACCCTTGGAAATGTGGAAACACATCAACAAAGGAGGATACTATACTAAGATGCATGTTCTTCTGTGACACACTATTTTCCTGTAACCATCAAGAAATACTGTAGATTGCTTTACAGGCACCTAATTGCACCTCTGCAAATAAAATGACAGAATGAAGGCAGAAGCAAATAAGAGGCAATAAAAACAGTGCAGGTGTACAAGATACACTATATGGAATGACAAAACAGTTAATGTATAAATCCTGGAAAAAAAGGGGAGAGAATAGGAATTAATGGCCAAGAGGGTAAGATCATTCAGAAAACATATGCTGTGTCTTTTGGCTTTTCCCGGTTAGCGGTCGCCACAGCGGAACTCCATTCCGCTAATGATTCAGAAAATATATAAAAGAGCAAAATTATAGTATCTAAAGACAAAGGCAGCCTAGTTTGAAGCTGATGTGATTTTCACAGACAGGGTCGAAGATGCAGTCTTCTTGAGGAAATAAAATCAAGATGGCTGCATGTGGTACAACACAAAGTAATTTTTCTAGAATATAGGGAAAGAACAGTTGTGTAAAATCTTACCATAACAGTAGATGTCCTCCTCTTCACTGTTGAAATATGCTTTACTAAAGGCATTCCTTGCCTAGGGTAGCCAAACGTCCGGCCAGTATACCAAAGCCTTAGGATTTTAAGATGTGTAGACGTACATATCTCACAAATGAAAAGCCCCAGGAAGAACAACAGTTCAAGGAGAAAAGGAAGAACATGTGCAGCCAGAAGGAAGAAATGAAGGGGAAGAGATAAAAGGGGGAGGAGGGAGGGAGTGAATACTGCAAACAGTGAAGAGAAGGACATCTACTGTTATGGTAAGATTTTACACAACTGTACTGTGCCCTTCCATATCACTGTTGCAGTATTCTTTACTAAAGGGAGAGTACAAAAGCTCAAGAGTAAACTTGGGAGGAGGAAGGTCCAGCAGAGCTCTCACGAAAACCCACGTAGTCTAGTTCTGGCAATTTGTAATGTTTAGTAAAGTTATGGACAGAAATAAGTAGCTGTTTCAAGAATGGAATTTGTATCAAATCCCTTGAAAAAAGCACCAGATAAAGCCACAGCCCTAACAGAGTGAACCTTTACAGGTGCAGAAAGACATTTCCCATGAAAGGAATAACAAAAAGAAATGGCCTTAGAGATCCAAGAAGAAAATGGTTTGCTTGGAAACCGCTAAACCTAAAGATCTAGGATGAAAAGAAATAAAAAGTTGTCTGACTTGCTAATGGCTTTAGTCTTATCTAAATAAAATCTGAGCTGCTCATGCAAATCCAAGGTGTGAAGAACCTTCTTACAAGCAAACTGTGGAGAAGGAAAAAAGGAGGGCAAATTAATCGACTGATTAAGGGACAATTTATTAACCACTTTGGGCATAAAAGAAGGATTAGTACATAGAGACACCCTGTCCCTATGAAAAACTGAAAAAGGAGGGACAGCCATAAGTGCCTGGAGTTCAGAAACTCTTACCTGAAGTAAGGGCCAAAAGAAGAACAGTCTTCCATGTGCAATTCTGCAAGGAAGCTGAATCTGCAGGCTCAAAAGGGGCCCGAGTCAATTTTTAAAGAACAAAATTAAGGTCACAGGAAAAAAGAATAGGTTTAATGTGAGGTCTGATATGAAGGAAGCCTTTAAGAATTCTTTTTACCTCAGACCTAGAGGCAAGAAGAGGGGACAAAGGCAGATAAGCAGAAACAGCTGAAAGGTGAGCTTTAACTGAAGAATATTCCAACCCAACAAGGAGCAATTCACACAAATAAGAAAACCAGAAGAATCTCCTCAGAATGTGATGTCTGATTACAAGCAAGGCACCAGACAGAAAATCTCTTCCATTTGGACACAAAGGCTTTTCTGGCCTCCTGGAGAACCTGAAGCATGTCCTCAGAAAAAGTGCCTAAAAGGAATCAAAACCCTATCACCCAGAGTGCTAGTTTAACAGTAGACTTGTGAGGATGGATAAATGACCATTGACTTGTGTGAGTATGTCCAACCTTTGAGATAACTGGTGGTGACTGCTCTTGGCTAGGTGGAGAAAAAAGTAGAACCAATGCTGTCTGGGCCAAAAGGGAGTCACCAGCAAGATTTTGTGGGAGTCTTGTTCACTCTTGAGTAGGAACCTCGAATGAGAGGAAGGGGAGAGAAGGCATGGAGAAACACTTCCTTCCAATAAAAAAATAGGGCATCCACCCACTAGGCCAAAGGACTTGGAACTCTGTTGCTCCAAAAAAAGAGGAAGTTGTCTATTAAGAGGGAGGCAAAAAAATCTACTTGAGGAGTACCCCACTGGTGGACAATGTCCAAAAACACATTTCTATGAAGCATCCATTCATGAGTCTGTTGTGGACCTGCTTACAGTGTCTGCCACAATGTTTTGTTCTGAAATAATATAAACAGCCTGAGGAGTCGCCTGATACTTAACAGCCAGATCCCAAACCTGAACAGCTAGTTTGCACAGAAGGCAGGATCTTGTTACCCCTTGCTTGTTGATACACCACATCACTGTAGTATTGTCTGTAAAGATTTTGAGGCCCTGGAAGAAAAAAAAAAGAGTACGAAAGGCCTGAAGAGCAAGGACAGCTCTCATCTCCTTGATGTTGATATGGTCCACCCTCTGACGAATGGGCCAAAGGCCCCTGAACCTTTAGACGGCTGAAAGAAACACTCCATCCAGTGTCTGAAGCATCTGAAAAAAGTTCTTCAGAGGAGACTGGGGGCTGAAAAGGAAGCCCTGGGTTGAGTCACAGTTGATGAATCTACCAGTGAAGTTCTAGTCTGAAGCATGGAAGAAGAGGAACTAGAAAGTCTAAAGGATGACAATGTTGAAGCCATACTGACTATGGGAACTACTGTAGCTTCCTTCCTACTGTCTTGCTAGAGGAAGCATAGGAATGGTGGTAGCCATGTAACCCAGAGTCTTTAGAAACTCCCTGTCCATAACTGAGACCTGAGGAAGAAGAGGGTGAAAAAAGGCAATTAGAGCCAGAGCCCTGGGTGGTGGCAGGGAAGCCAGCATAGGAATGGTCTGAAGCCTGCACCCAAGAAAAAAACATGCTCCTGAGAAGGAGTCAGGAAGGATTTCTGGAAATTTACAGTAAACCCTAGGCTTTGCAAGAGGCAAATAGCATAGTAGAGGAGCTGAAACATGGTCTCTGGAGAGGAAGCCAGAATGAGCAGGTCATCCAGGTAAGCAAAGATTTGTATCCCCCTCATCCTGCAAAAGGCAATCACAGGAGCAAGGCATTTGGTGAAGACCATTGGGGCAGCAGAGAGGCAAAGGGCAAAGCAGAGAACTGAAAATGCAAGGAAGAAACAGAGAAATGCAAATATTTCCTGAAACGGATGAATAAGGATGTGAAGATAGGGATGCCTGAGATCCAGAGAGACTAGGAAAGCCAGAGGTAGGAGAAGAGGAAATTGGGTCTGAAGGGATAGCATTCAAAAGAAAGGAACCTTCAGGAAGGTGTTGAGCTGAGAAAGACCCAGAATGGGCCTCCTGGTGCCTTCTTTCCTGGGAACCAAAAACATTCTGTAATAAAACACCTTCCCCCCTTTGAGAAGCAGAAACTGCTTAGATGGTACCTTGAGACAAAAGGCCCTGAAGTACATCTGGAAAAAAGGCAGCTGTTTCTAAGGAGGTTGAGGAATGCCCTAAAAAGGAGGAAGGGATTTCCACACCACGAAGTATCCCTGATTAATGATGGACAGAACCCAAGAATCCAGAGTGATCCTTAGCCAATTGGGAAGAGACAGAGAAAGACAAAGAAATCTGACTTAGGATGAAGGAAAGAAGACAGTCAGACAGAACCTGGGTTGTCTGGAAAAGGAGGCTTCTGAGCAGTAGGAGTTTGAGTAGACTTAGCAAGAGAAGCCCTTCTAGAACCCTTTTTACCTTTGGGAGGAGAGCAAGGCTGTATATGTGCAAAGGTGGGCTTAGTAAGATAATTCTTCTGAAACTTAGGAAAAGGTGAAACAAAAATATGTTTCAATTCATGTAAAGGCCTTGCCCTTTTCTTTCAGGGACTTAAAAAGCTCAGCAGCTGCAGAACAAAGAGATTTTTATTATTAAGGGGAGCAACCATCAATTTAGCCTTTTTTTTTAAAAACAAGAAACATCTTTATTAAATGATCAGGTATGACATAGGCCATGTTACATTTTACATAAATGACCAATAAACCATAGTAACACAATCTCCGTTGAAAACATTATACATTCCAAACTATGCCAACACAACTGTAGCGGCAAACATTATACATCACGTTTAACATATCCAGTCATTGTAAATCAAACATTACATAAGCTCATTCAAATGCTACCTTCTTTTAAACCTTGTTTCTCCTCTGCATGCATTGATCCTACATTTCCCATTTTTTTCCTACATAATTTGCTCCTACCCTTTTTAAAGATCCCAGTTCCAATTGTTTAAACTCTGTTACTATCTTCACTACTTCCTAATACAGTTGGTTTAGACTTTGATTTCCATTTTCTAGTAATTGCTTTTTTGGCAGTCATCAGCATTAGACTCAGCAAGGCCTTACTATGTCTAGGCAATTCTGAGTTTGTATCATCGCTCAAAAAAGTAATTTCCCTAGTCACTTCAACCTGCTCAAACTGCATCTCCAAAAGAGTAGTCAACAGGGAATCTTTAAGTCTACCAACTCATTATACTACCAGAAAATATGTTCTCAGTTTCTGCCCCATCACACCTCCAATATTTATTGTCTACCTGTGGAAAAATTATTTGAAGTCTGCGTGGGGTATAAAAAAATCTATGTAAGCACTTCCAGGCAAAGATTCAAAATCATCTAGATTTTGTTGCATATTTGGAGACATACATATATCCCCCATTGTTTCTTTGTGAATTGCTTATCTAATCTCTCTTCCCAGTCCTTCCTAACCTCCTCTGATTGATTCTTATAATTAGCATGTAGTATGTTATACTGTCTATTAATTATTCCTTTCTTAATGGCAACTTCTGCTCTAGATTCTACAAAAACTCTAACAGTGCTATGTATAGGAGCCTTAACTGTGTTGCTCTGAAATACCTCTTCAACTCGGGTAATCCTAAGCCGCCATGTTCTATTGGCAGAACAAGTTTATCCCACTTGACTCTTGCTGTCTTTCCATCTGAGATAAAATCCTTCATCTCTTTATTAACTGCTATCCACAACTTCTCCTCTGGTTAATAAAAATATGCCTGACAAGTGTATAATACTAAAGGAACTAAAAACATTTTGTATCTTACTATCAATACCCATAAAACAGAGCTTCAATTTTCACAGTTTTTGTGTTATCTTTTTGTTTGGACTCTACCCACATATCCTTAGCTGCCACACCAGTATCATTTTTAATCCATACTCCTAAATACTTAATTTTATAATTTCCCCATAAATATGGATATTGTTGAACCAATTTGTATGTGGGTACATAATTTACTGCTAACGCTTTTGTTTTTGTTTCATTAATTTTGTATCCCGAAAAGGTGTGAAACTGTCTCAATATGTTCCACAGCACTGTAATGCCCCTTTCTGGTTTTGTCAGATATGAAATAATGTCATCTGCAAACAGAGCTAGTTTTTACTCATTACCATACCAATTATATTGTTGAATTTCTGAGTCCCATATTTTCTTTGCCAATGGTTCTAAATATAATGCAAATAAACAAAGGGGAGAGAGGATTCCCCTGACTGGTTGTTCTGCTCAAGCAGAGATTATCAGAGAGGACCCCACCCACTTTAATTTTCACCTCTGATCTTTGATATATCATCCTAATCAATCTTACAATTTTATCAGGGAATGCAAATGCTTCCATTGCTCTGCTCATTAAATACTAGCGTACTCTGTCAAATGCTTTCTCTGCATCAAGACTCACAAGCAACAATGATATTTTCTTACATTGTACTTCCTTCTGGATCATCACTGTTCTGTTTATGTTGTCAAATGTTTGCCTCCCCACCACAAAAGTACACTGATCCAGATCTATCAATTTTGGCATCACTTTTGCCACTATTTTAGCCATTACAGACATAAACACTTTATAATCATGATTTAGCATTGAAATGGGCCTGTACAAAGCTGGATTCGGTGGATCTTTAACCTCTTTAGGAAGTACAGCTACTATTGATTTCTTCCAGGATGCAGGTACTTCTCCGCCTCTTAAAATACTGTTAAACAAAACCTTCCAGATCTTCATCATTTTTCCCTCCTAGCTTCCAAACTTCCACAGGAATATCATCTAATCCTGGGGACTTTCCTGTATATTGGTTACACATTACCATTTTTATCTCATCTCCTCCTGTCCCAACTGTTAGTAATTGAGCTTCATCTGTCTCTAACTTTGGCAAATTTAATTCTTCCATAAACATTCCCATTTGTACCTTTTTTGATTTCCATATTTCTCTGCTTTATACAGACTTTGGCTCCCTAGTTATCTTCCTTGTTATAGGCTCTCTAAGCTCTGTTGTCTGAGTTGTTGTGCTAAAAATTTTTGTGCTCTAGAGTTATTATCAAGAAACAGTTGCTTAACAGCAATCTCTCTAAACTCATGCAAATTATCAAGATAATCCCTTATTTTCAGTTTAGCATTCTGTAGTTGCTCCTCTTCTTGTTCTGTGAGATTCCCCCAATTTTGCAATACTTTAATATTAGTCAGTTCCTCTAAATAATTTGTGTTACTTCTTAACCATATCTACAAAACGAACTTTGAACAGCTTCGGTCAAACCGAAAATAACTTGAAAACAAAACTGAAAACTCAGTGACTAGGTAGAAACTGAAATAGACCACACAGCCAAATGTGAATTTTAGCGCTTTCTTCCACTCTTTATTTTTATCGTGAACTTCCTCAGAAAAACCAGGAAGCCTCCCAAACTCCTGGTTTTATACTCACAAACAGGAAATGATGTTACTTTACTTTACTTTTACAATAATAATCAACATCCAAATATATATTCTGTTCATTATATATCGAAAAGAAGTGTCATGATATTTTATATAAAACATTTCTGTATAAAAATATATGTATATACACCATATAAGTTTGACATTATTCTACAAATTTAAAAATATTTAAACACTATCTGGTGTATAAAAATAAATTGCATAAATAGTTACATAAATTCGTTGATTAAAACAAATTGAAAAAAAAATTGAACTAAATATGATTGGAAAGATATGCATAATTGTGTGCTGAGTTTCAACATATCTCTCTACATTCCCCCCACCTCACACACACACACACACACCCACACACCCACACACACAAACACACAAACACACACACGCACATGTGTATATCCACACTTACACAAACATACCCTTAAATGTGCGTTGGGATTGAATGTACCTAAAAATGTGTTCAAAACACTGACAAAATGTACATGCGTAAATCATGATATTTGAACACATCGGAGATTCCCATAATGATGTGCATATATGCCCATACACACATGTAAAAATACACATGTACATATATATATACACACACGTACATGTGCATATATACATATATGAATATATATATATACATATATACACACACACACACATATACATGCACGCACACACACGTGCACAAAAAAACTAGTGTGTGCATACCCATGTAATCCCATTAATACACACATAAACTCATGTCTATGATACTCATGTGCAAACGTCCACTCCTCCATAGGTCTTGGTGTATAAAATCATCCCTCTATGTTGTTCGCCAAAATCTATGTTGTCATTTCCACACCAAATGGGTCCAGAAAAATAGTGAAAGGACATATTTATCTAATTACCTATATGATAGGAAGCATTTGATGTTAATCGCTTCATTCAAACCTGGGGGTTCATCTGCCCCTAAACATAACTGCCATAATGTCTCTTTTTGTTCTAATTTATTGTTTAGATCACCCATTAATAAACCTTTCTCAACATAGTCTAGGACAAAAAACTCAAACTTCTTGAAATCCAAACACACCTGAGAATGTCTCGCCAAAGAATTGTTTTTATCTTTATTTTTAATGGCTAAAGTGTGTTCGTAAATCCTGCGTTTTAACATTCTTTTAGTTTTTCCTACATAATTATCACATGTAGAACAAGTTGCGATATATACAACGTATTCACTATGACAATTATGATACTTTTGTGCCCAAAATGTCCTATTTATGTGCTTAAACGTCACAAAGGAGGTGTTGCTAATGTATCGACACTGTCTACAGTTTTGGCACGCAAAGGTTCCCTTCTTTCTACTAATTTCCCTAATAGGTAATATATTTATTCTATTATCTTGTTCTAAAATGCTTTTTATATTGATTACATTCTTGTATGTAAAGTATGGTTTTAAACCTACACATGACATAAGTTCTCTATTCCCAAGAATTATTCCCCAGTTTCTTTCTATGATTTCCCTAATATTCCACATTTCGTTGGATATTGGGAGAGGAAAAGCAGTGTAAAATTCATCAGACGTTTTACTTTCTTCAATAATACCTATTGATATTTCTTCCATATTGACCAACTTATTAATAGTCAAAATTGGTCCGGCTACTCCATGTCGAAGCCTTTTTACTTCATTTTCTAACCTCTTTACCAAATGTTTTTTGTATCCTCTTTCCAAAAATAGGTTTCTTAACTGTAATAATTCCTCATAATAGATGTTGTCTTCTGATGTTAATCTACTAAGCCTAATAATCTGGCCTTTGATAACATTTTTCTTCATGTGAGTTGGATGCAGACTGTCTTTGTGCAGGTATTGATTAGTGAAACAAGGCTTTCTGTATATTTTACTATGTAAGATGTTTTGTGTGGAATCCATATATAGGCAAATGTCCAAATAATTGATTGACTTGCCATAACCACTATGTTTGAATATCAAAAAACCTGTAGTCTTATTTAAATCATGTACCATACTTTCAAACTCAGTTCTTTCACCATCCCATACAAACACCAAATCGTCTATGTACCTACCATAGAACTTTGCCTTGCCAAAGTCAGGATGCTTTTTGAGATATTCCTGCTCCCAATTTGACATGACAATATTGGCAAAGGCCGGGGCAACCCTGGCCCCCATTGCCACTCCAGATGTTTGCTTATAAATACTATTATCAAACTTAAAAAAGTTGTTATCCAATACTATTTCCATTAAGGCACAAATGGTGTTGATTTTCGAACTTTGCAAAGCTGAATTTTGTGTGAGGTAATTTCTTAGATATTCCAATCCCAGCTCTTGATTTATACAAGTGTATAGACTCTTAACATCTAGAGTCGCAAAATTTATATCTTTCAGCTCCAAATTTGATCGCCCCAGGCTCTCTAATAAGTGCCAGGAGTCTCTGATATAATACTCAGCTTTCTGTGCTATTTGATTTAGAATGTTATCTAACCAAATCGAAATATTTTCGGTTTTAGAATGTTTAGCTGACACTATAGGCCTAAAAGTTGGGTCTTCGTTGTTATAATGTATTTTTGGAATACCAAAAAAATTACCTAATTTGGGTTGTTCTATCATCAAAAAGTCATAATCCAAGTTGTCTATTTCTTCTTGACACAACATATCGAACAGATAGGTGTCTACCCTCCTATAACTATTCAAAACAAATTCCATACTAACTCTTCTGTAATTATCAGTGTCATTAAGCAAAGACATAATGGATTCAACATAATCAGTTTTGTTCATCACTACTAACTTTCCCCCCTTGTCTGCCTTCATGACTCTTATATCAGAGGTGTGAGATAGATTGAACAAAGCTTCACGTTCCAAGTTTGTTAAATTGTCTTCCATCTCCCTACTATCCATTTTTCTAAACTCCTTTTCACATGTTTTCTGAAATACTTGTAGTGTGTTTACTAAGGCCGGATTGAATGTACTGGGTCTCCTCAGTGTCCTGTTCTGCTCTAAAGTGTTTACAGCCACATCATTTAGAATATATTTCAAATTCAATTTACGCATGAACAATCTAAAGTCAACCAACAGTTTACCCATCTTGATGTTGTTAGAAGGAATAAAATTAAAGCCTTTTTTCAAAACATTAACACAGGCCTCTGTCAATACACAATCACTGAAATTTACAACATTAATACAAAAGTCATTGTCCCCTAGTGGTGAAATCACCACTTCCTTCTGCTTTTCCCTTTGGGCTTCGCTTTGTACTGAGTGGAATTGAACCACTTGGTAGTCCTCTTGGGTTGTGTACTTTGTTGTTGAAAAGGAACACCCCTTTTGTTGTTGTTGGAATTCACAACTTCAGCAAAACTAGTAGAGGCAAAAACTTCATTATTATCAAATACATCACTATTACTTGTTGATTGTCTGTCAATATTTGTTACTTGTTCTTGCCCACCCATCGGTGGATTATTAGTAATCAAAGACTCAGGTGGGGATACCTGGTTGTTATTTGAAACGCTTTTTGCTGACTGTTTACCCACAGTTTTTGTAAAAGTCATGGCGTCTCTATTTAAATTACTGTTAGTATCCTTACTATCGTTGTAAGAACAAATATAAGCTGCATTAGCTTCATAAGATGCTATATCCCTTCGCAATTTGTTTTGTTTTCTTACAATAACAGTAGCACGAAGCCTGTTTGTTTTGGCTTCAATGCTGTTGTATAAAGGTGTCAGTTGTGAAAAACAGCTGTGTTGTTTAATGTCCCCATCCAGAATCCTAATTTTCTCTGTTAAATGTCTCAATTCACCTTCATAATGCGCTACCAAAATGCGCATCATGGAAATGCCTGTATCATTATACAATTTGGTTAATGCCACACAAAGTTCATCACCAGGACTCACACAATTTGGATATTTAGCAGTCCTGAGGCCCTGTGGTACCAAACTTCTTGAGACACATCAAATGCTTCCTATCATATAGGTAATTAGATAAATATGTCCTTTCACTATTTTTCTGGACCCATTTGGTGTGGAAATGACAACATAGATTTTGGCGAACAACATAGAGGGATGATTTTATACGCCAAGACCTATGGAGGAGTGGACGTTTGCACATGAGTATCATAGACATGAGTTTATGTGTGTATTAATGGGATTACATGGGTATGGACACACTAGTTTTTTTGTGCACGTGTGTGTGCGTGCATGTATATGTGTGTGTGTGTGTATATGTATATATATATATTCATATATGTATATATGCACATGTGTGTGTATGTATATGTATATATGTACATATGTATTTATACATGTGTGTATGGGCATATATGCACACCATCATGGGAATCTCCGATGTGTTCAAATATCATGATTTACGCATGTACATTTTGTCAGTGTTTTGAACACATTTTTAGGTACATTCAATCCCAACGCACATTTAAGGGTATGTTTGTGTAAGTGTGGATATACACATGTGCGTGTGTGTGTTTGTGTGTGTGGGTGTGTGTGTGTGTGTGTGCGTGTGTGTGAGGTGGGGGGAATGTAGAGAGATATGTTGAAACTCAGCACACAATTATGCACATCTTTCCAATCATATTTAGTTCAATTTTTTTTTTTTCAATTTGTTTTAATCAACGGATTTATGTAACTATTTATGCAATTTATTTTTATACACCAGATAGTGTTTAAATATTTTTAAATTTGTAGAATAATGTCAAACTTATATGGTGTATATACATATATTTTTATACAGAAATGTTTTATATAAAATATCATGACACTTCTTTTCGATATATAATGAACAGAATATATATTTGGATGTTGATTATTATTGTAAAAGTAAAGTAACATCATTTCCTGTTTGTGAGTATAAAACCAGGAGTTTGGGAGGCTTCCTGTTTTTTCTGAGGAAGTTCACGATAAAAATAAAGAGTGGAAGAAAGCGCTAAAATTCACATTTGGCTGTGTGGTCTATTTCAGTTTCTACCTAGTCACTGAGTTTTCAGTTTTGTTCTTAACCATATCTCCCTTTACTTCCACCCTATTTTTAAAGTCCGTTTTAATTTTATCCCACTCCCTAGCTACATTTTCAGAAGAGATTTCTATCTTCTCTAATAGCGGTTGAATAATTTTCACTACCGATTCCTTAAATTCCTCCCTTTTCAACAGACAGGTGGGAAAGAGCCAGTGTCTCATTTTTATTTCATTACCCTGTGTTTTATTTTAGTTATTATTGGCACATGATCTGACATAGTTACTGGGTGCATATCAACAGCTTCAATTAAATGCACATGTTCCTGTGAAATGTAAATTCTGTCTAGTCTAGCCCAGTTTTTGTATCTTGGGGAATAATATGTAAATTCACCAAGAATTCCTAGTACTGAATTCACATCTTCCATGCCAAATATTCATAAATTTCTTTAAAAATCTACCCTCCTTTGTTATATTTCCCTTTCTGGACCCCCCAGGGACATCTCCACTGTTGCAAACAGATTCCAGTCCCCACCTATAAGTAATATTCCTTGCTGAAAGCTCATTATTTCTCCAGGATTTTCTTTAGCTCTATTATAGCAGTTTTTGGTGGAATATAAATACATACCAGTGCACTCCTCCTCGCTTGCCAGTAGCTCCTTAGTACTACAAATCCACTCTTACTGTGTTTTTTTCTCTTCTATTAGGAACTCCTCTTGCAATTAATATAAGTACTCCGCTCTTCCTTTGTCCCAGGTATTCCTCTGAATAACCATCCTGAAAACATTTCTTTATCAAATTCACATATTCAGTTTTTTCCAAGTGCATCTCCTGTAGCTATTTGCACTCTATGTTTTTAATATAGTTCACTACTCTTTCTTTTTTGGATTTATCTGTGAGACCATTAACATTTAAAGACATATAGAAAGAATCATATTCTTCAGGGATTATTATTCCCACCTTTTATGTATAACAGCTTTTTTGTTAAGTGTCTAGTTCCAGCTTTGGTGTTACATGCATACACTGTTTGGCAGGTCAGTCTTTTATACAACTGTTTCTTGCCATCTCATTTGAGCCTATGTCACATCTTGCAGAACGTTTTGTTTTATTGAAAACTCTCAAATAAAATACACATCCAATACCCCCTAAAACTTACTAACTTAATAATAACACACAAAACTATGTACCTCTTCAAATATTGACATTTTACTTGTTTAATAGGAACATAAGTTCCAAAATGACAGGCACACACAGAGACTTGAGCTAAATAGAAAGAAAGTTTATCCACACTAAGACGCATGTTAGAGCCTGTGATTCTATTAAGTGCCATCTGGTTTTGCCTTATCTTTATAGCTCTCCCAGCTAGGAAAACACTTGAATGCTTTCAGGAAATATTTCCTCCTAATCATTTCTCTTTTTCAGATCATCTGCTAGCAACATGAGAACCAGATACAGGACTGCTTACTAGAAAAAAGATTATTTTTCATTTACTTGATTTCTGTCAAAACTTGTTACTACATAAAGCTAAAGCCCTTAACACAGTAATTCCCCTATGCAAGAATGTAAAAAAAATAAAAAATAAAAAGTACAGTTTTGTACCTACCATAAATGTAGATGTTCGAGTGTTCACCCTGCTGCAGTCATCACACTTGGGTTATCCTGTCGTCAGGCGGTCCCGCAGTTGGCCGGAATTCCAAAGTCTTGGTCCGGCGTCGGTTGCTGTCACCTCTTCCCTGACGTCAGTGCGCCAGGGGTATATATAATGCAACCGACGCCATTTTCTTCAGTTTTTCTTGCCCCAGATGTCAGGTGCCCCCAAAAAGGTGGTCAGTAATTGGTACCAAATGGAGTAACCTCTGCACAAACACAAAATCCCTTCAGCTATAAGCAAATACATCAGTAAGGTATTGAAGAGATTTAGCCAGTAGATCAGAGGGGATGGAGGGAGGGTAACCTGGACTGCAGCAGGATGAACACTCGAACATCTACATTTATGGTAGGTACAAAACTGTACCATGTTCATCGTGTTACCCTGCTGCAGTCATCACACTTGGGTTGAATCCCAAACCTAAGGATGGGAGGAGGTATCATAGAGGGTTAGTGGAGGCTATAAGGCCCTGCAGAACTGCAGTGGCGAAACCCGCTCTAGTCTTAGAGTAAAGAGGTAAGTGATAGTGTTTGGTAAAGGTGTGTACTGAACTCCAAGTTGCAGCTTCTAAAATCTCCTTGGTTGGAACCCCCCTGAGAAAGGCTGTAGAAGTAGCTGTTGCCCTGGTAGAGTGGGACCTAATGGTAGCAGGAACTGGTTTTCCATGATGGGTATAGCAGAAACGTATGCAATGACCTATCCATTTAGAAATGGTTTGCTTTAATATAGCCTTCCCTTGAGAAGCTGTAGCATAGGATACAAAGAGCTGGTCAGATTTTCTGAAAGCCTTAGTTTTGTCCAAGTAGTAACGAAGTTGCCTGTGAATGTCCAAGGAATGCAGGAGTCTCTCACCTTTGTTCTGTGGATTTGGGAATAAGGTGGGTAAGTGGATGGTTTGATTTAAAGCCACACTGGAAACCACCTTAGGCATAAAGTAAGGATTAGTTCATAGAGAAACTCTGTCTTGATGAAAAATGAGGAAAGGTTCCACTGCCATTAGTGCCTGTAGCTCTGAGACTCTTCTAGTTGAAGTTATTGCTAGCAGCAGGGCAGTCTTCCATGATAGGAACTGATGATCTGCAGAGAAAGCTGGTTCAAAGGGAGGTAGCGTTAGTTTTTCCAGAACAAAATTGAGGTCCCATGTTGGTGTAGGAGCTCTCCTGGGTGGTCTAATGTTTTTTGCCCCTCTGAGGAACTGCCTTAGAAGAGGATGCAAAAATAAAGGTGGATCTGTGTTGTAGTGGGCTGAAATAGCTGAAGCATGGATTTTAATGGAGGAAAAAGAAAGTCCTTTGTGCAACATCTCAGTTAAATACTGTAGAATGTGAGGCATGTGAGGCTGAATTGTGTCTTGGCCTTTAGCTTGGTTCCAGGCACAAAACCTTTTCCATTTGTCCGAATAAGCCTTCCTGGTGCTTGGCCTCCTGGCTTCCAGAATAATATCCAGAACTGCTTGGGAAAGAGGAGCTGGCTGGATGTTTAGTTGATTTGCCATGCAGCCAGATTTAAAGTTTTGAGCTGGCTGTGAAGAATCTGATTGTTTCGTTGTATGAGCAAATGGGGAATTTGTGGCAATATCCATGGTGGGCTGAGGGCCATATTCCTCAATAGCGGGTACCAGTGCTGGCGTAGCCAGTCTGGGGCTATGAGAATCAGTCGTGGTCTCTCCTTTTTGACTTTCAGAAGTACCTTTGTGAGGAGAGGCAATGGAGGGAAGGCATATACTGTCAGGTTTTTCCAACTGAAAGAGAGTGCGTCCACTTTCCAAGATTGATGGTGAAGTGTCCTTGTACAAAATTTTGTTAGTTGATAGTTTTGAGGACTGGCAAACAGGTCTATGTCTGGAAGGCCCAATTTTTGAGTTATCATTGCAAATATCTGTGGATCTAGTTTCCACTTGTGGTATCCTTGATGTTTCTGCTGAGGTCGTCTGCCAATGTGTTCTTCTGTCCTGGCAGGAACTGAGCTTGTAACTGAACTTGGTAAGCCAGAGCTGTGTTCCATAAGATCATTGCTTGCCTGCATAGAGGGTAGGAATGTGTACCCCCTTGTTTGTTTATGTACCACATTACTGTGGTGTTGTCCGTCTTTATTGCAAGTTGTCCTGGATGTAATAGATCCTTGAAGGCTGTCGGAGCTTTCTGTACAGCTAGCATCTCTTTTTGATTTATGTGCAGATTCCTTTGATCTGCAGTCCATACGCCTTGAACGCACTGTCCTGCCATGTGTGCCCCCCAGACGTAATCTGAAGCATCTGTTGTGATAGTTTGCCTGGCTGGGGGCAAGGTGAAAGGCTGACCCTTGTTGAGGTGACATGCCTGTGACCACCATAGAAATTCCTGTTGTAGGCAGGGAAAGAGAGATATCATTGTGTCCAAGCTGTGGCTGTGTTGAGACCATACGCTTTTTAGGTACCAATGTAATTTCCTCATATGCAGCTTTGCAAATGGTATTATTAGTATGCAAGATGCCATGAAGCCCAAGGCCTGCAGAATTTTTCTTGCAGTTAATTGGGTCTTTGTTGCCATTGTCTTGAAATATTGAGTCAGTTGTAGTTGCTTGTCTGGCGTAAGATAAGCCTTCTGGGCCATTGTATTCAAGCTGGCACCCAGGAATGTCATTTTTTGTGAGGGTACTAGTTTTGACTTCTTTTCGTTTACTGTGTACCCCAGGCAGTTTAGTAGATGCTTTACAAAGGCCAGATGATGTAAGAGAATGTCTTTGCTTTCTGCTTGGATGAGGCAGTCATCCAGGTATGGGTATATTTGAATTCCTCTTTGTCTGCAGTATGCAATTACTGGTGCCAGGCATTTTGTGAAGACTCTGGGCGCAGTAGATAAGCCAAAGGGCAGTGCAGAGAATTGGTAATGGGTTGAACCTGCAATGAAACGAAGGTATCTTCTGCAACTTTGTCTGATAGGGACATGCAGGTATGCCTCTTTGAGGTCCAATGTTACTAGCCATGCTTCCTTGGCCAACATGGAGAGAAGCTGCTGTAGTGTGAGCATCTTGAATTTGTGTACTTGTAAGTAAGTGTTTAGAATTGAAAGGTCCAGAATTGGTCTCCAGGCGTTGTCCTTTCTGGGCACTAGAAAGAGTCTTGAGTAAAATCCTTGGCCTTGCTCTCGAATAGGTACCAGTTGAATGGCTCTCATGTCCATGAGAGCTGTAATTTGCTTTTGTGTCTCCACCCATTGATTTTGTGGCAGGTTTGGCATTCCTCTTTTCATTGGCAAGGTGTGAAAATGGAATCTGTATCCTCGCAAAATTATGTCTAGGACCCATTTGTCCTTTGAGACAATGTGCCAGTTGTCTGCAAAAAGTGCGAGTTTTCCCCCCAAGGGGGCTGCCAAGAGAGTATTGCTTGGCCAGATGAGGTGCAAGTCATTGAGTTTGCCTTCTGGTGAAGTGGGACCTGTCTTCTCCTCCCTTCTGTGTTGTAGTGCCCCATTGGCGAGGTTTATACTGGGCTTGTGGTTGTCCTCTGCCCTTTGGATGTCTGTATTTACCCCTCTGTGGTCTGTCAGTAGCTGGAAAGGACCAATTTTTTGTTGGCCAGTTTCTGCTGAAGTGAGGGGGTTGTACCTGTAGGAAATCTTTGACTGTCTGCATAGATTTTGCCTTATCCTCCATTTTCTTTAAGACTTCTTCTGCTTTAACTCCAAAAAGAACATCCTGCTGTAAGGGAGCATCTAGTAGTTTTGCTTTAACATGATCAGGCAGAGTTTGTTCCTTTAACCAAGCATGCCTATGTATAACATACCCAGTGACAGCTGCTCTGCAGGAGGCCTCCAAAGAATCAAACCCACATTGTAAGGTATGTTTGCCCACCTGCTCAGTGCCGTGCAACAGATCCTGTACTTCTTTCAATTCAGATTGTTGAGTGTGGTTATTCTTTGCTTTAACTGAGAGATTAGGAATTGCTGATACTTAAGCATGTGAAATTGGCAATTCAGTGCCCTCATAGCTAGTGTGGCTGAGGTGTAAACCTTTTTCCCCCACCTGTCTAGTGCTCTGGAATCCCTCTCAGAAGGTACAGGGTTTTTAGCCATAGAAGCCTTAGCCCCCTTGGGACCCTGGGAGATAGTCTCTGGGTCAGCTACAGGGCTTTTGTAAAGAAATTTGTGGGAATCAGGCACTCTATAGTATCTGTCAGGCTTAGCCGGAGCAGCAGGTAGAGAGTCTGGGTTCACACTGAATTCTAAGTAAACATCATCCACAATGTCCAAAACTGGTGGGATGGCAAGTGGTCTGTGTTGGGGGAGTAAAAGAAACTCTCTGTGCCTTTTCTTCGAGTCAGAGTAGTCCTGACCTTCCCAGTGAAAATGTTCCCTCATAGTGTGTAAAGTTTCCCCAAAGGAGTAGTCTTCAGGAGGAAAAGCTGAGGGAATAGAGTCCTCAGCATCAGAATCTTCATAAAGGGAGAAGGAGTAATCTTGGTCCTCAGAGGAGTCTGAAGAAATGGACACTTGTTCAGAGGATGCATAATCTTCCTCTTGTCTAGGCCTTTTGTCAGGAGGGGGCTGGGAACCCCTGATTAAAGAAATCAAATCTTCAGCCATTTTGAGCATCTGTTTCTTAGGCATGGGGCCTTGAACAGGAGACTGAAGTGCAGTCCTTTTAGATTTAGTAGGAGTCTCCGTCTTAGAAAACATTTTAATGGTGAGAGTCGTCGGTCTGAAAACGCCTTCAGAAACCGATGGCATTTCTGTAGCACCGACGTCTTTTGCAGCAATGTCGTCAGAAGGGCCTGAACTAATTGGCTGTGTCGGCCTGGAGCATTCCGCCAAAATTTCCATAGCGGTCTCGGGTTCCAGATCTGCGCTAGTCAGGGGCTGCGTCGGAGCCTCACTGAGGACCGGAGAACCGGAGACTGGACTAGCCGAGGCCTCGGAATCTGGCTTAGGCCTGGGCTGTCTGTCCTTATCCTTGCGTTTTTTGTGCACGCCGGTAGTCAGTTGCTCCGACGGCATGGTGTAGTTAAATTTCCTACTGAAGTAGTGTCATGCGAAATCAAATCGTCTTTTAATAGTATGCTTATTAAACCTAACACAAAACCGACAAGTAGTGAAGTCGTTGTCTGGGCCTAGGCAAGGTATGCAATAAGAATGAAAATCCTTATGAGGTATTTGCTTCCCACAAGAAATACAATTGTTAACTTTTTCTGACATCGGTCTGAGGCAAGAAAAGTTTCCCCAACGGGGTACTTAGCTTTATAAAAGACTTCGGTCTGAAATTCAAATTCAAAAATCTCAGGAGTCGGCTGACCGGCACTTGCGAACTGCTTCTGCTTCGGGCACCGCGCGGCAAGAAAGACTGAAGAAAATGGCGTCAGTTGCATTATATATACCCCTTGCACACTGATGTCAGGGAAGAGGTGACAGCAACCGACGCCAGACCAAGACTTTGGAATTCCGGCCGACTGCGGGACCGCCTGACGACAGGATAACCCAAGTGTGATGACTGCAGCAGGGTAACACAATGAACATCACTAATTTTTCTTTTGTCATTCTTTTTTATCCAGATCCCCTTTTTTGTTTTACATTGCATTGCCTACATTTCTTAAAACTAAACACGGAGAAAGAGAGAAGAAGGGAGAAAGAAACAAAAAGAATAAACAGAAGCATCTATTTATATTAGTATCCCCATTATACTTAAAAATAACTGAAGAAATTTACTTTATAACATGCAGAGAAAATCATGCACCACTTAAGTAATACTGTTAAGAAAAAAGTTATTTTATTGACAGTTAACTTTCTCCCTCCTCTTCCACTTTTCTGAGTATTTTTCCGAACAGTAATGACATGAAATAGGGCATATGCTTTAAGTCCCTTAAAAGTTTAACAAAGTTCAAACAAGTCCAATATTTCCAGATTTTCTTGTTTTGACCTGTTTCACAAATATAATTATTGCATTGTAATCCCACATTTGTCAATTTCAAGGTTACTGATTTTGGTCTCCAAATGTTAATGACATAAAGTAAGGGTAGGGCATATGCTTTACAGTCCCCTACAAGTTTAACAAAGTCCAAGAAAGTCCAATATTTCCAGATTCTTTTGTTCTATTCCTGTTCATCTTCATCTCACAAACAATGTCTCTGCTTCATCTCTAGTGCACTCTCAATTCTTATAGTCAACTTCTGTGCTTTTTTCCCTCTCTCAATCACTTTTCATTGAAGCACTGGGAAATGTTTCACTGGCACTGTCTCTCTGTGGTCTTTATTGCCAGAAGAATAAGAAGCAGAATCTCCTTCTGTTTCACAGCTCACTTTTTGTTGGACAAACTTTTGTATTTCTTCCTCAGCATGTACTTCATGAAAAATGTTTTTCTTCCTGAAGGGAAAAAATATTTTGAGGATAGCTGGCTACAGCAGTTTGTATCTCCACAGTTGCTTCTTGATATTCCCTATATAATGGAATAAATGAATTCCTCTTCTGCCTGGTGTGCAATGAGTAGTCATTCTCCACAAACACTCTGCTGTCTCCCACTTTTGGTACTTTGCCCTTCTGCCACAGTTTTGTCAGAATCAACTCTTTCTGCTGGTAAGATTGCATTTTTACTATTCAGGGCCTAAGCTATTTTCTCAGCTATGTTTGGAGCATATACACGATGTGCACTTTCAATTAACAACTCCTGTGGTGGAATGCAGTCCAGGTACTTATTTGCACTTTCATAAAATTAATACAGTCTGTTCCTTCCAGCATCTCTGGTATAGCAGAAAACCTCAGGTTTAACCTACATGTTTTGTCCTCTAATTCTATTATTTTTGAAACATCTCTTCTTGTGCAGTCTCATATTCAGCCAGGCTTTTCTTCATTTCAAACTCTGAATTTTGCAGTTCTGTCACCTTATCTGAATATCTGTTCAAAAAGTCTACCATTTTTTCAGTTATTTGTTGTTTGTGTTGATACAGTCCATCAGTGTTTCATTTATTTTAACCAAGTCTGTGTGCAGCAGCTGTATACTTCTCTCTACGTTACTAGAAGCCATGTCTGGAACTTGCACTGCTTCTTTTGGAACCACTGCAGTACCTTTCCCAGTCTGTTTTTCCTCAACTTTTGTAGCTGATTTTCCTCCAGGTCATTCATATTTCTTTTTTTCCTGGCATCTAGACAGTGCACCTACTAGTCAGTTACTGAAATTTACCCAGAAATCTAGATCTACTGGCTTTCTCTGCTAATTTTCTGTTTTCAGACTGGAGAGCCAGAATTAACCTGTTACTCAATGTGCAGCCATCTGGGAAGTCACCATCAATTTAGCCTTAATACCATCAGGTAAAGGTTGGAGCCGAAGCAAAGAATAATGCCTTAACAAAGAACCAGACAGCAGCTCTAGAAGAATCATAACTACATTTAATAGAATGGTGAGCCATTTGAGACGAGGATCCCAACAAAGACAGAACTGAAACTTTTCCCCTCAGAATCAGGAACATCAGAAATAACCTGATAGGCATGAGAAAGAAGAGGTAAGACATACCTTGTAATATGGGTCTGATAATTAATATACCGAAAGGCCAGGGTAGCAGCAATATACACCTTTTTCCCAGCTGCTCCATGGCCCTACTGTCCTTGTAAGAACGAAGCAATTCAGTAGAAGGCAAATGTTTTGAAGGTTCCTCTGAAGAGACAGATGCAACAGAGTGGTCAGCAGGACATTTGGAAAGAAATTTACAGTCATCAGGCACCTTATAAAACATTTAAGGGGCTGGAGGTTGAGAATCAGGAGCCTGAGAAGCTGCTGGAAAAGTGTCCTACAGGGCAGCTAGGACTATGTGGACAGCAGAGGGCTTGGGGGATTGCATGTGGAGGAGTTCATAATACCTCTTCTGGATGTCAGAAACCTGAGTACAGTCCCTTTTAAAGAATTCCATCATAAGAGACATAGTATCCCCCAAAAAAAGTTCTTCAAAGGTAGAATCTGGACTAATGGAATACTCCTTCTCAGAACCATAGTCCAATGGAGAAGGAATTTGAGAGGAGTAAGTCAAGGACTCTTCCCAGAGTCCAATTCCTCATCAGAAAAATCCTGCTCCCTAGGCCTCTTAAGTGCAGTAGAAGACCAAAGGGGGGAAGGAACAGGGAGGGTTCAAGGCCATGAATGCATTAAACAACCCCTGTGTAAAATCTTGCCATTCAAGCTGAGGATCTTTAGGAGCAAGGCCCTTGCCGACACTTAATCAATATAGTGGGAATCTCTTCCCAAACGAGAATCTGTGGAACTTCCCTCAGCTATTATCAATGAGGTTCCCCCTCCATATCCTTGGTTTGGCACCTATGTCTCTGATGCAAACAGATAACCTGTAAATGGTTAATCTCCCACACACACATGCTTATACTTATCAAGGGTATCAGAACTCGCCAGAGATTTTGGATGCATGGCTAGACTTAAAAAGGCCTTTGTGGTCATTAGCCTAGTAAACACCTATGAACCTATGAACATCCATAATGGATGCCTGCAGAAACTCCAAGAATGTGCAAGAAGCTGGATTCATACTGGCCTCTGAAGTGGTTGCTGCAGAGGAAACAGACAGAATAACTGGATGATCCTCCGGGCTGTCACCACCTCAAGAGAGATGTCCAGGAGAGGCAGTACAGCAGCTGAAACCACACTAACCTTTTTGGATTTCTTAGCAGATGGCTGACCCTTGGGATGGGATGATTCCACCATTGCACCCTGCAACAGCAACTTAAGATGTTGGTTCTCTAGGTAGATAGACAGGAAGGAGAGGCACATACGAAGGGTCTTCGGGATAAACGCTTGACAATTCAAGCATATAGTATGGTTGTTCAGATGCATCCAAACAAAAAAATGACGTGATGGTCCTTATGGGGAATCTGTCTCCCACACTGACATTTTCCCTTTCTAAATAACATGCATCCTCGCAAACAAAAGAAAATAAGTTAAGAAAAAAACCTCACTAGGGCACTTATCTGAAAAGGGCTTGGTAACCAGCACAAATGAAGAAGTGTTCAGACCAACAATCAAAGCTGACATTTGGACTGGTGGCAAATGTACATCCATACATCACCTTTATGCCCTACATCGTGAGCAGGGAGCATACATGTGACATACGACATCCTTTAAAATCCTAACTTAGTATACTAGTTGGATGTTGGGCTTCCCTAGGCAGGGAATCTCTTCAGTAAAGAATATTGCAACAGTGATATGGAAGGACATTAGATAATACTGTTAGCAAAAAATTGCAGGTTTCTCATCAGGGAGGATAACAAAGGTGAGGGGGCAAAGTGTTCCTTCTCAGCTGGCAATTTTTATTTATTTGTTTCTAAAACATTGTCCAGCAATAGCTAGATATCTACTTTGAGGAAGTGGCATATTAAATGCAAGTCTGCTCTCTAATGGAAGGTGCACAATCTCATATAAGAGAACAAACGTGTGCATCTACAGTGATGCTGGGATGCTACCCAGTCAAAAGTATGGTCTCTTCTCACAATAATCTTCTTTCACAAATGTAAGTACAGTACTCTGCATTCAGACACTTCAGTACACCATTCTACTGTAACACCTATGTGGTGTGTCATAAGAATAGTATTTCTGAACACATTAATCTGGTCTGAAACAACCAGAAATTCTCCTGAACACGTTACACTAGGACAAAATAATCAGTTTTGATGCAACAGGAGATTCTCCAGAACACTTGCTACTCCTGAACACAGTAATAAGTTCTGATACAACAGGAAATTCTACAAAAACACTTACAACTCCTAGACACAGTAATAAGTTCTGCTATAACAAGAAATTCTCCAGAACATTTGCTACTGTTGGGCACAGTAATCAGTTCTGATGCAACTGGAAATTCTCCAGAACATGTACTACTCCTGGACACAGTAATCGGTTCTGATACAACTGGAAATTATCCTGAACATTTGATACTCCTGGACACAGTAATCAGTTCTGATACAACAACCGTAAATTTTCCAGAACACTTTACTACTCCTGGACACAGCAATCAGTTCTAATGCACTGGAAATTTTCCAGAACACTTACTACTCCCGGACACAGTAATTAGTTCTAATACAAGAATAAATTCTCCTGGACATGGTAATCAGTTCTGATACAACAGGAAATTCTCCAGAACGTGTACTACTCCTGGAGACAGTAATCAGTTCTGATGCAAATGGGTATTATCTAGAACACTTACTGCTCCTAGACACAGTAATCAGTTCTAATACAACAGGAAATTTTCCATAACAGTTAGTACTCCTAGACACAGTAATCAGTTCTGATACAACGGTAAATTCTCCAGAACGTGTACCACGCCTGGGCAGAGAAATCAGTTCTCATACAACTGGAATTTATCCAGAACACGCACTCCTCCTGGACACAGTAATCAATTCTGATACAACAGAAAATTATCCAGAACAGTAAGTAGGCATGGCCACAATAGTCACTTGTAATATCACTAGACATTTAATAGAATACTTAATGTTCCTGGGCCCAGTGCTTAGTTGTAATATCACAGAATTATTCAAAACAGTTACTACTCATGGTCACAGTACTCAGTTTTGATATCACAGGATCAGTAACAATTACTACCCATAGCTACAGTATTCAGAACATAGGTGCCGGAACCATAGGGCGAGGGGGAGGGAGTCCCCCCCACTTTTACAGCTGCAACAAGACCTGTAAGGACTCATGCATGCATTGCACGCTATTTAAATACAAAAAAGTGTGCGGAAACAACTACCGGATGCCCGCATCACATCACGCCTGCTGGCAGATCATCCACGGTAAGGAGAAGTTTATTTGTGTGTTTCTCCAAGGCTGTGTGCTCCGTTTATGTAACTTAGTAGCTGGTGCTCCATTTATGTAACTTAATAGCTGGTGCTCTGTTTATGTAACTTAGTAGCAGGTGCTGTATGTATGTGTGTGTGTGTGTGTGTGTGTGTGTGTGTGTGTGTGTGTGTGTGTGTGTGTGTGTGCGCGCGCGCGTTATATTTATGTAACTTAGTAGCTGGTACTCCGTTTATGTAACTTAGTAGCTGGTGCTGTGTGCTCCATTTATGTAACTTAGTAGCTGGTGCTCCATTTACATAGCTGGTATTGCATTTATGTAGCTTAGTAGCTGGTGCTCCGTGTGTGTGTGTCTGTGTAAAATGCCCCAGTTACATTTTACTGGTGGTTAGAATTTCTGAGGCTCAAACACCGTACCTTAGGTACAGGAGCCTGCATTCTCTACCCACACCACCACTTGTGATTCAGGGAGTTTAGTCCATAGATCTCCACTGTCTAGATTTTCACTAAATATTTGGCTCATACTTTTGGTCTGTTCCTCTTAAAATTTGTGGTTTTCTGGCAAATCAGTGAGAATGGAATTCACTAAATAATAATAGCCCTTTAAGTTTCAGTCTTCCTATCTTCTTTGGAAACACATGGTAACACAAAACACTATTTTACCAACTTTCTAAGATTATACAAGCAATAGTTAAAATGTGTCCCTGGTTTTGGGCCTTTGCCGCCCCCCCCCCCCCAAATAAATGTTGGCTTTTTCCAGATTTCATCTGCTATGAAATTGAGAGATTTAGTTGTGTCAAGTGGATGGTGCAGTGGGTAGCGTTGTTGCCTCACAGCAAGAGGTTCTCTGGTTTGATTATTGGCTGGGGTGCCTTCTGTGTGGAGTCTGTATGTTCTCCCTGTTTTTCTGTTAGTTTCCTCTGGGTGCTGCAGTTTCCTCCCATGTTATAAAGACATGCATCTAGGGCATTTCTCCCTGGGCCTCTGCTGAAATTTTGTTTTGTTCCAAGTTGGACTTTCCTGTTAAATAAATAAAACATTTTACAAGCAGCTGACCGCTTCAGGGGAAGAGAAGTTTAGTGCTGCTTATTCCATGTCTGTTTCCACTGTTAGTAGTACAACAGGTAGTAGCCTTTCTTTTGATGCAAAAGGCTGTGGGTTCTACTCCCACAGTATGCAGATGGATTGCTGATACTGTACTGTGTTGTACTTTAAAGGGAGTGGATGCTGCAGCCCTGTGAATGCCCTCCATTGGAGGATTACCTAGTAACTATGAACTTATCAGTTTGCCATCCATTCCCTATTGAAATATTACTAGCTTACCATTTTTTAATGTAACATAGGCAAATTATGCTTCAAGGGCAACAGCCACTTAATTTGTAGATGAAACAATGAAATATAAAGTTGTTTCCTAGCAGCAACCTCTTCATTAGTTACACATCCCTTTAATGTGGAATTATTTAGATGACTTACTTATGCAGAGATTTTGCATATTTACTGATATTGGTGGATTGTAATGACAGAGTGGCCTTTTATGGTTGAAATTTTCGAAAAAGGGTAGTTTTGTCATTATTGGGTTCATACATTTTGTTTCACTGCTTACTAGAAGACTGTTCAAAATTACAAATTTAAAACACATCCTAACAACTGGTGCTGTATTATACAAGGAATATAACTGAATACAGTCAGGAAGGTGAATCGAAGAATACATACATGTATGCATGGCCCTAAAAATGTGTTTGAAAACAGCCCAGAGGAAAGTGTGAAAGGCTCAAAATCATGGGCAAATTTTAAGCTTTACTCTTGTCAATAAAGCAATGGATAAAGGTAAAACAGTTCACACCACATTAT
This sequence comes from Protopterus annectens, assembly GCF_019279795.1. Lineage (NCBI taxonomy): Eukaryota > Metazoa > Chordata > Ceratodontiformes > Protopteridae > Protopterus > Protopterus annectens. Next base: position 938,817,256 of record NC_056746.1, read on the forward strand.
CTTGACCTGGCCAAACCATTTGACACAATTCCCTACTCAGGTGTAGTACAAAAGATGAATCATGTAGGAGCAAACACTTGTATCACTAGCTGGATTTCCAACTTGCTCACAGGATGCAGGAGATCAAAATAGAGAAAGAGACCAATCACCAATGGAGTCCCCTAGGGTTTGGTGATAAGACTTTTTCTGTTTGGCATATACATCTCAAAAGTAAAAGGAAATACCAAAGGGCTTTGGTCAGCTAAGTTTGAAATGACCAGTCTGCAAGCTAAGAGCAGTTACTGAATCCCCAAATAACTTAACCATCATGCAGGAAGGTCTGTCCCAAATAATAACTGGTGTCAAAATCATGACAATGCCCTCTGAGAACTGACCCAATTGTTTGGCATTTGGGAACTTGTGTGTACAGTGACCTAACTTTTGACCAGCATGTGCCCATAGTCATAAGAAAGCCTTTCTATATCGCACAGCTTATAAACAAATTGATTGTGACTAGATCTAGAGATGTTGTCCCCTTTACAAAGCTCTCATTAGGTCAATCATTTTGTATAATGCCCACTTTGGCATGTATCTGTCCAGCCCCATTGAACAATTGGAATGCCTTCAGAGATACCTTACTAAAAAGGTTTCAAGTCCTAAACAATAGGTCTTGCATAGACCACCTCAAGGATTTATTACTATACTCAGCATCCTACAGAGTGCTTAGAGGTGACATGTCTGGCATACAAAGCATCCTCCAACCTAATACAGATGGACCTACTGAACATCAGCAAGTTAAATGGCATCATGAAATACTCAGTCCAGGCATCTAGACTGAATGTTGTGGAGAGATGGATATATATCAGAGAGGCTACACTGTTCCAGAACAGAATAACCATACAAATAAAACAAAGCTCATCCGTCCATATTCAAATGCAACTTGGATATAAGGATGGGTAACAGAAAATGTACTCCAGGATTGCCCCTCATGCCACTAATGGATAGAGGCAGTTCCTAAATGCTGCATCCCTTACAAGGGTCCCCCTCAAATTATCTTTGGTATGATCACAGTTATTCTCAGTAGAGCTAATATACAATTATCAGCCATGGGATAGGGAAGACCAATCAGAAAATGTTAATTCAAGCACCAAAAGGGAATTGGCTACGCTTAAAATGTCCTCCAGGCGAATCTATGTTGTAGTAGTAAATAATTATAAAAAAAAATTCCCTTTTTAGATCACTAAGTGCTCCTCTCACCGTCTGCCCCCCCAGTCTTCAACGGCTTCTGGCATCTATGATTCAGAAATGAAATTAAATGAAACTATCCAAAAGTCTGCACTGTTTGCAGTTAAAATGATGGAAATTATACAGATACTAGCAAAGCTCTGTCCATCTGCCCAACATGAGAGAGAAAGGAAATGTGATGGTAATATGTCTTGTACACATAAAAAATAAGTATTTTACTTATCAAATACTCCTCCCCCAGCCCCTATTTATAAGCCCAACATTTTCATACTTCTCTCAATTACCCCCATGAACAAACAGGTAAGTTTGCAGTTAGTATCAAATTGATGGATTTGTAACAATGTATTCTTTCCAAACTCCTCCCAAATTCGTTTCCATTTAGATTACTTAAACTTGAGGAAATGAGATGAAAAAGGCGTGTAACCCTATGTTGGAACTACTGGAATCTACAGCGAGAAGCAATGACAGTCAAATGCTGAAACCTTTGCTCGTTTGCATACATTCTAAACACTGTCGAAGAGTATAAACAAAGCTTTCAACAAGTTCAGACATTTAGTTCTAAAAGCACAAGAGCCTACAATATGAACAAGGGGGGAAACAGTTTTGAAAAAAACAAAAGCATGGCATGCACACTAAACTATAACCTAGTGCATTCATAGAAAATGAAGCACTGTGTAAGAAAAAACAAATAACTATGCAGCAGTAATAGTAAAGCATTTATGCCCATCCACACTTAGTAGTTTAGACAACTTTCTAAACATATAGGAATACCGTAATGACAAAACAGTTTAAAATCAGCTTAATAGAAAAAAAAAAAAAAAAAAAACAACAAAGCATGTTGGTATTTCTGATGTTGATTCGCAGTACCTGCTTTCCATCTGTGTGGCACCTTAGAGTTTGACATGCTTTTAAAGTTGTTGATTTCTGATTCAAACATGTGTGACACTGGGCAGAAAGGACAGTTGGGTAAGGTGAATTTAACAAAACTATAGATGTTCGAATGATCATTGCTTAAGTAGTCTTAGCTATATGGGTTATATCCTGCCAAGGATATATCTGTTCAAAGACATAACAGATGGCCAGCTTCCAAAGCTTCAAGGCACCTTCCATGCATTAAAACTGTCAAGCAGTTCAAGCTGAGAGGAATAAAAGACATGTTTGGGTGCAAAGCCATTCAGAGCTTTTCTTGCCAGCAGAAAGAGGGAGGCTGAGCCCTGAAAGGACTATGCTAGGAAAACAAAACATAAATGTCCATACCCTGGCATAAAAAAAACATAACAAAAAATAAAGGGGATGGAGAGAGGGAGCGGCTACTGCAGCAGTGATCATTTGAAAGTTCAACTTACACAAATATACTGCATTTATCATATTTATCACTGCTTCAGTAGTCTTAGCTGTATGGGTAGATTACCCTGGCTAACTACATCTGTGAGGTAGAAGGAGAAGAGTCCAGGAAACCCAGGAGAATGGTCCTAGCAAAGCTTGATCTGTACATAGAGAAGGAATCAAGCTTATAGTGCTTTGTAAAAGTATATGCAGAGGACCAGGTAGCAACTTCTATCAAATTTCTAGAATTCCATTCTGTCCAACCAGTGCTTTGTGTCCCTGCCCAAGTAGCTGACACACTTTGAGATGAGTATTTATACAACTTCACAGACACTCCTGGGAAAGGCTGACAAAGATTCTCCAGTTGTGCCCCTTTACCCAGACTATACGGTAGTAATTACTGCCAGCACCAGCTAATAATTATCAGCTACCCAAAGGCCCTTAAAAGGGTGTCCAATTATTATTGTGCAATATTATTATCCAATAGTAGTGCAACATAGGCAATCCTAAGGCTATGGAAGGGGTTATTACAGGATCGCTTATAAGCATGCAATGTACTCTAGAGCTTAATTATCTCTACATAAACCAGCCACAGTTGAAAAGGGTTTAAAAATATTTAATAATAAATAATTAAAACACAAGACAATACTACTACAATACAATGCTACTCAAGAGTTCAGAGATCACACAGAAACTTAAAATAATTCCATAGTACAGTTCTGACATAACAGAAAAACACTTAGTCTAATCTTTATAGTCCTAGCTATTTCTAAAAGAAAACATACTTAAGACAACAGGCAGTGCTGAGGTTGTATACCAAAGATCAAAATGCTAACAGTCTCTCTCTCTGAGCAATAGTTTTTAAAATCACTAACACCCTTCTGCTGGGCCCTCCCAGATTACATCATTTTGAAACTTAGGTTTTCCCAGTATACACATTACATTATTCTGACACTTAGTCTGGAGTTCCCAGGCCACACGGAAACTGCATTTACATTCTTTTACACTTAGAGCAATAAAGGACATTCCATATGTAAATTCTGGTCATTAACTTTAGTCTTAAAAAACAATATCTAAATTCAAAGGACATACAACACATAATTTTAATTTCAAAGAACATTTGAAATGCTTGGCTTAGTTTTCCTTACAGCAAATGACAATGTTGCTACAATCTTGAAGTTCACATTTTCCAGTGTTTTCTTTCATTTAAGAAACAAGTCTATATTTATATTTACATTTACAAATGCCAGAATTATGTATCCAATTCTATTTGGCTAGGCTGGCAGGCTTCATCCATCTTCCCCACTCTTCACAGGGGCCGTTTACTGGGTGCCCTCTTATACAAAACTTCTTCCAAGAACATTTTGACATGAACCTGCCTTGAAAGGGGAGGATCTATGAGTAGACATGCTGAAATGGCTAATAAATGAACTGTGCTAGAGGAATAAGAAAGGCAATATGACAGTAACTCAAACAAATATTTTAAAACAAGAGAGCAACTAGCCCCAAATGGGTGCTGGTTATGTTGCTGGCACCAACTAGAAAACCTTTTCCATTTGCTAATACACAATTTTCTAGTAGAAGGCTTTCTTGCTTCCATTAGTACCTGTCACATATCCTCAGTAAACAGGTGCCTAAAAGAAATGAAGACCTTATCATCCAGGCTGTCAATTGAAAATGATTCATGTCGTATTGCAATTCCTCTGTTCTTGTGCGAGTAAGATCCAGTCTGTGAGAAAGCTTGCGGTAATTGCCCCTGGCCATTTCCAAAAGAAGGGAGAACCACACCTGCCTAGGTCAGAAAGAAATCACTACAATGACCATGGGAGATTCCTTCTGAATCTTCAGAAGTACCTTGGATATTAGTGGAAAGCATGGAACAGCACACAGGAACATTCCTGTCCAAAGAAAATAAAAGACACCTGTCTTCTAGGCCTTCTTGCATAGAGTCCTGGAGTCCTGGAACAGAATCTTGCTGGTTGATTGTACAAACAAGAGGCAAAAATGTCTACTTGAGGAACTTCCCATAGACGTATCAAATGTGGGAAAACCCTCTGATCTAGTTTCCATTTCTGAGGGTCTGTGCTGGTCCAGCACAGCTTGTCTGCCACACAGTCTTGCTCTGATGGAATGCAGGATGGCAGTAGAGTGAGATTGTGCTGTGAAACTATATCCCAAACTGGCACAGCTAGTCTGCAAAGAGGGGTACAACATGGTTCCCCTTGCTTGTTGATGTACAACATGACTGTGGTATTGTCTCTAACCACTTTGAAGAGGTCTTAGGGCCAAACATGGTTCAGAGAGTTGACTGTCTTGATCAGGGCAAGCATCTCCTAAATATTTATGTGTTTGCATCTGTCCTTGGTATCCCATACCCTTGCACTTTTATCCCTCCTGAAACTGTTCCCCAAGTAAGTCTGAAGTATCTGTGGTGACTGACTGCTTTGGAGCAGAAAGGGAGAAGGGGGGACCTGGATTTAAGAATATCTGTTGTTTCCATGAAAAGACTTCTCTTCTGACAAACCCAAGAACTGGGATTTGAAAAGGTAAAGGGTGTTGATGCTGGGACCAATGAGATTTCAGAAACCATTGTATCTTTCTCCTGTGGAGTTCTGCTAGGGGTATCATGAGAATTATGGAAGACATGAGATGCAGAATCCTGTAGTATTCCCTCACTGTGATCAATATCTGAGTAGAAAACCTCAGAAACTATGCTTTGCCAAAGATGGTCTGCACCTGTCACCCCTGGGATTCAGGCTACTGGCTAAGGCTCTTGCCACCCCTATAGTGCCTTTTTTAGGCAAAGTTCAAAGGACAAAACCACCACCGTAACTGGTACAAGTATGCAAAATCTGAAGGTAATGCTACTCAATGCTGGAAGTCTAAACCTCAAAATGCAGTCTCTCGAGGCACTCCTTAAAATGGAGAACATCGATATCTGTGCAGTAACTGAGATCTGATTCAAGGCTCCAGAGAGCACCCCTGCAATACCAGGCTACAACTCTTACCACACTTTTCGGCCACCAAACCAGGACTCGAACAGGCGACTGGCCTAACGGAGGCCTCATCAGTTTTGGACCTCGGATGCCTATCCTTTTCCTTGTCCTTGCGTTTTTTGTAAACTCCGGTCGTCGGCTGTTCCGACGGCATTATGTAATTAAATCTTCGGCCAAAGTAATGAAATGCAAAATTGAACCGACACTTAATAGTGCGTTGGTTAAATCTAGCACAAAACCGACAGCTAGCAACGTTATGATCAGGGCCCAGGCAAGGAATACAGTAAGAGTGAAAATCCTTATGAGGTATTTGCTTCCCACAAGAAATACAATTGTTAACTTTTTCTGACATCGGTCTGGAGCAAGAAAAAAGTTTCCCCAATGGGGTACTTAGCTTTAATGAAGACTTCGGTTCTGAAATTCGGATTTGAAAATCTCAGGAGTCGGCCGACCGGCACTTATGAACTGCTTTTGCTTCGGGCACTGCGCGGCAAGAAAGACTGAAGAAAATGGCATTGGCTGCTTTTTTTATACCCCTGGTGCACTGACGTCAGGGAAGAGGCGACAGCAACCGACGCCAGACCTAGACTTTGGAATTCAGGCCGACTGCGGGTAGCCTGCCAGCAGGATAACCCAAGAGTAATGACTGCAACAGTGAAACACGATGAACATCACTAAAGGTGGAGGAGTGTCCATATTCACCAAGGATATTCACACCACCAGGCTAGTTGCCCAACACAATGTGTCTGAAATTCTCCAGGTGCAACTAACACTAGGTAAGACTGCAATCCAAATTGTAGCTTGCTACAGATCCCCTACCTTGCCCCAAGATTCTCACTACACCTTTCTAAACATACTGGAAAATATTAAGATACAATCAAACACCCTAAAACTGGGTGATTTCAACTACCCTGTCATTAACTGGGAAAACTACTCGTGTACCAAGACCTTTGCCCAACAGTTTTTGGAATTCATAAATTCCAACACCCTGGATCAACTAATACATAGTCCCACCAGGGGCTCCAATATCCTAGACCTGGTCATTACCAACATGGGAAATCGATGCTCCACACCTATGGTCACCCCCTCATTGGCCAGGTCTGACCATAAGCTAATCACCCTTGACATCAACATCCCACCCCCAGTAAGGAAACCTCCGTAAAAAACTTCTCCAAAGCCAACTTCATGCTACTCAAATCAGAAGTGACAAACTTCATGACACCCATGCAGACGGGAACTGAAAGTTCGACTGCTGAATCCTACACTAAGGCACTGTACGAGCACATCCACTCCTGCATGAATTGCGCCATCCCAAATAGAACCAAGATGCTCTCCTCCAAAAAAAGGAAGCCAATCTGGTGGTCCCCTGTCATAAACAAACTTTACAACAAAAGGAAGAAACTGTTGCAGAAAAGAGGAAAATCCCAGGATGCAAAAAACTCCCTTACCAGCCTCAGTAAGAAGCTGAGATCCCCTCATAAAATCCTCCAAAGCTAGTTACAAAAATAAAATTGCCAAAGATTCCAAATACAACCACAAGGCATTCTATAACTATGCCAAGAATCTAAATGGCAATGCCCAGATCTGCTATGAATTACAACAGAATGGCATTAAATATACTGAGCCCAAAGATATTTCCAATATCCTGGCAGATCAATTCAGTGCCAACTTCACCCCTCTCTCACCACCTAAACGGCTTATCTCAATACTGGAAGATTGCCAAATTCCAGTAATAACGGCCACACAGGTAAAAATGCGCTCTCCAGAGCTAAGAATACAGCATCCATGGGACCAGATGACATCCCGGGTTGTGTACTACATGAACTATAAAATGAACTGGCACCTCACCTAAGTGTCATGTTTAATCATAGCCTCACCTTAGGCTTCGTGCCCACTGAGTGGCACACAGCTACAGTTATCCCACTCCACAAGGAGGGATCCACCTTGGATCCTGGGAACTACCGCCCCATCAGTCTGATGAGCCTGATCTGCAAGGCCATGGAACGTATTATCATGGAACTTATAAACAAAGACATTGGCAGCCTTCAAACATTGGACCCCACCCAGTTTGGGTTTGTGAAGGGCCGATCTTGTCTCCTGAACCTGAATGACTTTTTTGAATTAGTTTCCAGAGCCGTGGATGAGGTTAAGGCGGTTCACACAGCCTATCTGGACCTCGCCATGGCCTTTGACACAATCCCCCACTCTGGAATCATAGATAGACTTAATAAGCTGGGCATTAATCCCTACGTCACTCGATGGGCTGCCAACTGGCTTACTGACAGAACCCACACTGTTAAAGTAGCCGACTCCAAATCCAGCCCCAGACAAGTGGAGTACCTCAGGGTTCAATCCTGGGACCACTCTTGTTTGGCATCTACTTCTCTGAGGTCCAGGCCAACACTAAGGGACTCTGGCTATCAAAGCTCGCAGATGACAGCAAACTGGGAGTCATTATTGAATCCCCAAATTATGTGAATACTCTACAAATGAGCCTTACAGAAAAAAGATGCTTGGTGCCAGAGCCTTGGGCTTAAGCTCAATGCCAAGAAATGTATAGCTATCCCCTTTGGGAAAAAACATGTACCCGTGAATTACCACATAGATGGCAGTACACTAAACACTGAAAGTGTGATAAGAGACTTAGGAACACAGGTGGACAGTGGTCTCACCTTCGATAACCACATTGCCACAACAGTCAGGAAATCCTTCTATGTGGCACACCTCATCACTATGGGATTTTCATCCAGAAAAAAGGAGGACATTGTCCCACTGTACTCATCCCTCATTAGACCCATTATAGAATACAACTCCCCGTTTGGTATGCACCTCTCAAGACATTTGCAACAACTGGAAAGGCCACAGAACTACCTCACTAAAAGAATCACAGGCCTAAATCAGATGCCCTATGCTGACCGCCTTAAAAAACTTCAGCTATACTCTGTCGCATATCGTCTACTCAGAGGCGATCTTTGCTTAACATACAAGGCCATGTCAAACCCAGAGCTGTTGGACATGCTACACTTAAAGAAATCCCAATCCCTCAGAGCCACACATTCCAGGGATCTAAACCTTGTCAAAGTTATTGCATATGTTTTTTTTTTCTCTCTATTTTTGTAGATTATGTATATCTTGACATTGTTTTGAAGTTTGTAGTGGAGCTTTTCTCCCCGGGCCTCCACTGAAAATGGACATATATCCAGTTGGACTAGCCCGGTAAACAAATGTAAAATAAAATAAAAATAAAATAAAATAAATTGTCATCACAATAAACAAAACATGCTGGAGGGATAGGTTCCTGACCCAGAGATTCCCCAGACTCTGGAAAAGACTGCCCATACATGTCAAGCAGAGCGCCTCTTTGGCCCTTTTCAAAAGGAACCTTGATGATTGGATGGGAGAAAAGAAATTCACCCCGGGGATCACATCAGTCACCCTGTTAGACAGGGGTCCAGGGATGTAAATAGTGTGGGAAGAAATAGCCAGGGAATTGTTATGGCTAGGCTTGTATAGGCCCTAGGGATGATAGCCTAGTACCAACCTATGAAACAGATCTAAATACGGATCTATATTTTTTCTTGTGGAATAAAAAAAACTCTTTGGACTGAGGTGTCTTGTTAACATCCCAAGAATACAGTCTTGTGTCAGGAAGTCAAAGAAAAACACTTCTGACTTTTCTTGGAATCTCAGCTTGTGTAAGAGATCTCTCACTCAAGACAGATTACTGACAGTTTAAAAAAGACTCTGCAATGATAAGCAAGTCTAACTATGAAAAAAAGTGTATACCTTGGGGTCTGCAATGACCTATAACTGGAGCTAGTCACTTTATAAATACTCTTGGTGCAATAGATATCTAGTCTAAAGATTAAGGCAGAGAAATGATAATTGTGACCTACACAAACAAAACCTTAAGAAATGTCTGAAGTCTGGATGAATAGGGATGTGATGATAAGCATCTTATAAGCTAGTGTCACCAGGAAACTTGAAAGAAGAGGAGGTAACAGGTTGTGAAGTGACATCACTTTGAATTGGGGCACTATTGCAAACAGGTTTAGGAAAGAAAGATCCAGAACTGGTCTCCTTTCTTTGGCACTAGCAGCAACCCACTTGGGAAGAAGGAACTGGTTCTAGCAGTCCTTGTAAATGCATGCAATGAAGACGAGGTGGAATAAAAAAAAATGATTTGGAGGATGAGGGATGACACCCTGGAAAGGAGGAATTTCCTCCCACTGCCATCTATAATCTTGATGAATGGTATGCAAAATCCATTTGTCTGAGCAATCTGTTGCCAAAGAGAAAAATGGAGATTAAGACTTTCTGGAAGAAAAAAGGGAGGCAGGGTGGGAGTGGGTCACAAGGTCTCGAATAATCATTCAAACATATTGGATTGTCTTTGGTTTTAGAAGTTATAAACCTTTGTTAGGAACTCCTTTGTCATTCCTTCTTAAATGTCTGTTTACTTGAATTCTGTTGAGACTGTTAATTCTGTTTTCTGCCACAAATGAATGAGGACAAAGAAAATCCCTTGGACAATTTGGAAAAAGACAGCTGAAAAATCTGAAGAGATTCCCTGGATCAGCTTGCCCCTTTCATCCCACTTTTTGGTCACCTCTGCAGCAGAGGTGCCAAAAACTAAATCTCTGTCTAAGGCAGAATTTAAAATTTCATTTTTATCATCATCTGGAAGGTTCTGAGAATGCAGCGATGCAAACTTCCTTAAAACAGTACCAGTGGCCATAGCCCTGGAAAAGGTATCAGCAGAGCCATACACATTCTGCAAACAATGAGTAGTGACCGGTGCAAAAGAAGAAATTTAAGTTATTTAAATCAGATGCTTCCTTGCAAGATGAAACTGCAAACACAACATTCTCAATAAGTCAGAACAAACTTTTACATATGAACCTGACAATTCAAAATTCTGAAAACCAAAGTTGGAGAAGTATACACTTTTTCCCATACCTGTCAATAATTTTCCCATCCGTATCAAAAAGAGTAGGATTGGGATTGGAATTAACTAAGTGCTTAGCAGGAGTGGTGGGTTCAACTAATGCTATAGCTGGTCAGCTTTGGGAATACTGTATAAACATTTACTAGGCTAATGAATTTTATACATCCTACCTGCCTTAAGAGCAACTGGCTGAATAACAGGAAAATTGCAGGCAGTAACACACGCACATCTTCTAAAACTGACAAAAAAGAAGGGATGGTTGTATGTTCTGGAAAATTCTTCTGTAAAAACACAATAGTATTTTCTGTGGGACTAAGAAACTTCTGTGTTCTCCCACTGAAAACACTGGCACATTCTAGTAATAATTTCAGAAAAATAGAAACCCCTATAGAGAGAATCAGAAAAGTACAGTTTTGTACCTACCGTAAATGTAGATGTTCAAAGATCCACATTGCTGCAGTCATAACTTATGGGTAGTCCGCTGTCCTCGGTCAGCCCGAATACCAAAGTATTAGGCTGACGTCGGTCATGGGCGCTCAGATCTGACGTCAGAGCGTCAAGGTATTAAAGCGCATGACCGACGTCATTTCCTCAGTCTTTTCTTGCCCCAGATGTCAGAAGGCCCTAAAAATAAAGGCCACAGCCAAAAATGAAATAACTCCCTAAAACCATGCACAAAAAACAGCTACAACCCAAATCATACCACCACTCCAAACTACAGAGGGGAAGGAGGGAGGGAAAATTGGACTGCAGCAATGTGGATCTTCGAACATCTACATTTATGGTAGGTACAAAACTGTACTATGTTCTTCATCTCACATTGCTGCAGTCATAACTTATGGGTAGAATCCCAAAGCAGAGGTAAAGGGAGGCTGGCAAAATCATAAAGCATTGGGGGCTGCCAAAATGCCCTGTAAGATTGCAGTGGCAAATCCAGCCCTAGATTTGGAATAAAGAGGAAGATGGTAATGTTTAGAAAAAGTGTGCACTGAACTCCAAGTAGCTGCTTCTAAAATATCTTTAGTAGCTACCCCCCTTAAAAAAGCAGTAGAAGTGGAAGTAGCCCTAGTGGAGTGAGGCCTGATTCCAGCTGGAATCTCCTTACCATGATGAGAATAACAAAAAGCAATACAAAAGCCAATCCACTTAGAAATAGTTTGTTTTGAAACCGGTTTCCCCTGAGAACCCAAAGCAAAAGAAACAAACAACTGCTGAGACTGTCTGAACCCTTTAGTCTTGCTCAAATAATAACGCAACTGCCTGTGAATATCCAAAGTGTGCAAAATTTTCTCCCCTTTATTTTGGGGATCTGCATAAAAAGTAGGCAAATGAATAGATTGGTTCAAGGCCACATTTGAAACCACTTTAGGCATAAAAGTAGGGTTAGTACGCAGAGATACCCTGTCCTTATGAAACATTAGGAAGGGTTCAACTGCCATTAGAGCCTGTAATTCAGAAACCCTTCTAGCAGACGTAATGGCCAACAAAAAAGCTGTCTTCCAAGACAAAAACTTTAGCTCAGCCGTAGCTGCAGGTTCAAAAGGAGGTAAAGTAAGTTTTTCCAACACAAAATTGAGATCCCAAGCAGGAGTAGGAGCTATACGTGGGGGTCTTATGTTCTTTGCCCCTCTAAGGAATTGCTTAAACAAAGGATGAGAGAATAATGGTGGATCACAGTCATAGTGAACAGAAATGGCTGCAGCATGAACTTTTATAGAGGAGAAAGACAAACCCTTGTCCAATAATTCTGTAAGATATTGAAGAGAAACACTCAAATCAGGCCTGAAAACATCAAAGCTCTTTGCTTTGCTCCAAATAAAAAATCTCCTCCATTTATCAGCATAAACTTTCCTTGTACTAGGCCTCCTGGCCTCCAAAATAACATTCAAAACTTGTTGAGGAAGCTGCGACCCTCCAGGATCTAGAACAGAATATGCCAGGCTGTTAGATGCAGGGACTGAATCCTGACATTGAGGAAATGATTGCCCTCCTGAGTCAAAAGGTGCGGAATCAAAGGCAAAGGGTAAGGAGGGTCCCTACTAAACTCCTTAGCAGAGGATACCAGTGTTGTCGAGGCCAATCTGGAGCTATTAGAATCATGGAGGGCTTGTCCTGTCTGACCTTCAAGAGAACCTTTGGAAGAAGAGGCAGAGGCAGAAAGGCATAGACGTGAAGATTGCTCCAACTGAATGATAGAGCATCCACTTTCCAAGCTGTGGGATGAAACATCTTTGTGCAAAACTTTGGCACCTGGAAATTTAGTGGAGAAGCGAATAGATCTATGTCTGGAGTCCCCCATATCATTGTCAACTGTCGGAATACATGAGGATCCAATTTCCACTCGTGGGGATCCACTATCCGTCTGCTCAAAACATCTGCTAAGGAGTTCTGTGCTCCTGGCAGAAACCTTGCTTGAAGAGTGAGTTGCAAACTGAGAGCAGTCTCCCACAAAATCATAGCTTGCCTGCAAAGAGGGTACGAATGGGTTCCCCCTTGCTTGTTGATGTACCACATGACAGTTGTGTTGTCTGTTTGAATCAACACCTGCCCTGGGAGAAGTAAATCCTTGAAAGCCATCAATGCAAACTGGACTGCTAACATTTCCTTCAAGTTGATATGTAAATGTTGAAGTCTGACAGGCCACGTGTCTTGAACCCATTTTCCATTGAGGTGTGCTCCCCAGGCCTTGTCCGAGGCATCCGTCGTTAAAATCTGACTCGCCTCTGGTCGGGTCACAGAGAGTCCCTTGTTTAGGTGACATTCCTGAGCCCACCACAAAAATTCCTTTTGAATGCAAGGTATTATCTGAATGACAGTGTCCAGATCTTGGCAGTGTTGTGTCCATACATTTTTGAGATACCATTGTAGCTTCCTCATATGCAGTTTGGCATTGGGAAGCACCAGAATACAAGATGCCATGAACCCCAAGGCTTGAAGGACTGTCCTTGCAGTCAGCCTGGACAGTAGAGACAATTGATGGAAGTACAGTGTAAGATTCTTTTGCTTGTCCGGGGTCAAAAAGGCCATCTGGGAAGCTGTATTCAGTCTCACACCCAGAAAGCACATTTCCTGAGAGGGTACTAGACTGGACTTTGTTTCGTTCACAGAATACCCCAGGCATCTTAACACTGTCATAACATACTGTAGATGGTGAAGAAGCTCGTACTTGTCTTGAGCAAGAATCAGGCAATCGTCCAAATAAGGATAAATTTGTATTCCTCTTAACCTGAAGAAAGCTATCACTGGAGCCAGAACTTTTGTGAATACTCTGGGTGCAGTAGATAAGCCAAAGGACAATGCAGAGAACTGATAATGTAAAGTCCCAGCCCGAAAATGCAGGAATCTCCTGCAACTGAGTCTGATAGGAACATGAAGATAAGCCTCTTTGAGATCCAGAGTTACCATCCAGTGATCCTTGCCCAACAGAGGCAGAAGTTGTTGCAACGTCAACATTTTGAATTTTGGAATGTCCAGATATGTGTTGAGGACAGATAGATCCAAGATTGGCCTCCAAGTGTTTCCTTTCTTTGGTACAAGAAATAGGCGAGAGTAAAATCCGAGGCCCACTTCTGACAGAGGGACCTGCTGTATAGCCCCCATTTGAAGAAGCAAAGAAATCTGTTTGTGAGCCTCTGCCCTTTGCTGAGGAGGAACGTCTGGCATGCCTTTGAAAGGAGGCAATGTGTGGAAATAAAACTTGTAGCCTCGGTCTATAATGTCCAACACCCATTTGTCCTGGGTGACTAGAAACCAATTTTGCTTGAAGAGTGCCAACTTTCCTCCCAAAGGAGCTGCCAGACAGGAAGGATCCGGCAGCTGGAAATGCAGGTCATTGGGCATGTTTACGAAAGGACTGGCTCCTGCCCTCACCTGTAGATTGTGCTGAAGAACTCCACGGTCTGGGCCTGAAAGAACTCTGAGCTCTGCCCCTACCACGTCTAGATCTACCCCTAGACTGTGAATCAGAAGAAGGGTAAGTCCAACCCTTAGCAGGCCAGTTCCTGCTAAACTTAGGGGGCTGCACCTGCAAAAAATCTTTAACAGTCTGCATAGACTTAGCCATGTCTTCCATTTTTTTCAAGACAGACTCACAGGAGAACCAAACAAAACTTCAGACTGCAAAGGAGCATCCAAAATCCTATCTTTAACATGCTCAGACAAATTCTGATCCTTAAGCCAGGCGTGCCTGCGAAGAACTGAACCAGTGGCAGCCACCCTGGAAGAAGCCTGCAAAGCATCAAAACCACACTGCAAAGCATGCTTACCCACCTGATCAGAGGCATGTACCAAATCCTGTAATTCCTTACACTCTATGCCCTCTGCTAAAGCATCCATTTTAGACTTTAACTGAGTAAGAAAAAATTCTGGTATTTCAACATATGAAACTGGCAATTCAAAGCCCTCATTGCTAAAGTGGAGGAGGTATATACTTTTTTACCCCACCTTTCCAAAGCTCTAGCATCCTTATCCAAAGGAACTGGATTCTTTACAACAGAAGCCCTGACACCCTTAGGTCCCTGGCTAATAGTTTCTGGGTTGGCCCTAGGGCTCTTATACAGATATTTATGAGCCTCAGGCACTCTGTAATACCTATCTGGCTTCACTGGCGCAGGAGGCAAAGAATCTGGATTAAGGGAAGCCTCAGAGAAAACGTCTTGAACAACATCCAAAACAGGAGGTATAGCCAAGGGCCTATGCTGTGGTAAAAACAAAAATTCCCTAAGCCTCTTCCTGGAATCTGAGAAATCCTGACCTTCCCATTTAAAATGCTCCCTCATGGAATGCAGGGTTTCTGAAAAAGAAAAATCCTCTGGAGGAGAAGCAGAAGGAGTGGAATCCTCTGCGTCTGAATCTGAATAAGGAGGAAAATCCTGAATGTCTTCAGCCGAAGACTCTGAGTAATCTGACGCCTGCTCCAAACTTTCCATTTCTGGCTCCACCCTAGGCCTCTTATCAGGAGGGGGCATAGAACACCTGATTAAAGTAATTAAATCTTCTGCCATTTTAAGCATGTGTTTTTTAGGCACAGAACCTGCAGAACTAGGACTGACACCTGTGGAAGGCAAACCAGGCCTGCCTTTGGAAGGCACCTTAGAGACAGAAGGAGAAGGCCTAACCACCTTAGGCAAAGAAGGGAGAACAGTAACCTGAGAGGCCCCCTCAGCCTGACCTGACTCCTGAGAAACCACATCTTGCAAAACCAACGTCTCCCCTTGAGACTCAGTTGAAACTGCGGCCGGAGCAACCGAATCCACAGTGGTGTCTAAAGAACCGGCGTCCGGAATGGACGAGTCATCCTGTTTGGACTTTAAAGATTTATCTTTGCGCTTCTTCGCAGTAGCGGGCATCGGAGGATCCGACGGCATATTGTAATTACACCGCTTACCGAAGACAAGCCTAGCACAATCTAACCTACGTTTAATGGTGCGCTTATTAAATCTAGCACAAAAGCGACACCCTACTACGTCGTGCTCAGGCCCCAAACAAGGAATACAAAGAGAGTGGTAATCCCTATGCGGTATCTGTTTCCCACAAGAAATACAATTATTCACTTTTTCTGACATCCGGAAGTAACTGAGGCAAGAAAAAACAAAAATAATCCCCAACGGGGTACTTAGCCCAACTTGGTATCGGTCTGAAACTCAGAATACGAAAATTTCAGAACGCCGAACGGCACTTGCAAACGCTGCTTCTGCTTCGGACCATGTGGCAAAAAAGACTGAGGAAATGACGTCGGTCATCGGTCATGCGCTTTAATACCTTGACGCTCTGATGTCAGATCTGAGCGCCCATGACCGACGTCAGCCTAATACTTTGGTATTCGGGCCGACCGAGGACAGCGGACTACCCATAAGTTATGACTGCAGCAATGTGAGATGAAGAACATCTGAGTTCTCCTATGGGTCTAAATCAGAAATCTGAAGCAAAAAATAATGAATGCATTCCTGCATCTTCCTGTTTAGGTCCAGAATCGTGCATCTCTTCAGGAAAAGAGGAATCCCTCTTTTTTTTACCAGAAACTAATTTACAAGAAGGATCAACAGGCTGAATTAAACCCTGAGACAGACCCACTAAACTACTCCTATATGAAGAAATTTAAGAAGGAGTGGATACAAGCTTGGAAAAATGGGGCCAACCATGTTATTATTGGCAGCAGCTCCTTCACCAGGGATGGGCACATCCTTCTGGCACAATGGGAAACATTCTCTGTTCCCTCTGCCAGGACCAACAAAAGTGTCTCTCCCCAAAAGTGGATTCCAACAGCCATAGAAAATATGGCTAACCCCCCTGTCCATAGTGGCTGTAGATACTACACCACAGGCATCTGGATTAAAAGATAAGTAATCTGAGTTAAAACAATGGCCACATAGCAGAGTCACCTACCTGTGGCTGAGACAAATTACTAGCCTGCTGTGGTAGCAAAGGCTGTCTGCTTAACTTTTTCTTTTTCTGGCTGGAAGAACTGACTGTGGGACCGATAGTCTGTTCCATGGTCAGACCGAAAAATGGTCCCTCTTTCCCACGGAAGACAAGCAGCAAATGTAAGTAAAATTACCAGTACACAAAAGTTACTTTTTTTGGGACAGAAAAAGCACAGTAAAAAGCATTTTCAAACACTATGCAGCCAGCCTATCAAGGAAAATTAACACAATTTCTCCACAGAAAATATGTTTTCAATTAGTTTTCACTACTTTTAAACTGTCAGAAAAAAAGAGACCTCTGTTTAAAAGTACATTACAGTCTTGAGACAACCTGTGAAAACACATCATTCCTAACTTTAAAATAACTTTCCTGAAAAAAAAAAGTAAAAAGACGACAATAAATTAAAAAAAATGGAAGTCCCCCCCAAAGAGAACTTATCTGCCCATCAAAGGAAAGCACAAGCCAAACAATTGATCCTCCTCAAAGAAGCACACTTTTTGGCAGCAGTAAAGCTCTGAAGGGCTTCGCATACAAAATTGTCTTTTAGACAACTCAGTTTGAACTTCTTGACAGTTTGGTCATGTGGAAGGTACCCTAAAGCTTTGGAAGCTGGCCAGCCATTACATCCTTGGCAGTATATAACCTTTATAGTGAAGGCTCTTGCAGCAGTGATCAATATGATAAACATCTGTTCTTGATTTGAACTTCTTATATATGAGTGTCAGTGCATTTCTGTGTGACAATTCATGGGACTGTAACAGTGACTGAAGCTTGTTCAGTCTTAATGAGGTCTTTGTGGCCGTGTCACAAAACTGTTGCAGTTTTTATTAAGTTTACAGGTATCTAACTGGCTACTGATACACGAGGATCTTAAGAAGCCTAGCCTTACATTCCCATGGCAGTTTTTAGTTCTAATATCATTGTCCAAATAAACCAGAGATGGTCAGAAGAAGGATATGCTGGGACATTTACATGTTTTTATTTACAATTTTTTAAGCACAGCTTATAGCTGGTATGTTCTAGTCTCAAACTACAGCATACACATAGCAGTCTACAGACAGCAGCAGTAAGAACATAGAAATCCATTTTAAAAATCTATAAAACACCTCCTGCTGCCACATAAAAAGCTGGAAGTCCATCAAGGGGAATCTCAGCTTCTGGTTGTCACCTGTCTGGCATTGCTAGATGTTTTTATGACTTTTAAGACTGTAAAACACTTAACTCTCCATCTCTCCCACAGTTTTTTTTTTCTTGTGACCTATAGAAATACAGGTACAGAGGACATGGAAGCCGCTAAAGCTCCATGAACTACTACAAAGCACTACCACAACTGAGAAGTTACATGTTAGTGACACTGATGACATAATTCATCTCCCAAGGTTCACTCAGCTCCAATCGTAGGTGAATTCTGTGACTTCCATGTCTCAAACACATAACAAGCAACCTGAGCATAATCCTCTGTTATACACTTTTCTAATGTTGCAGAAGTATACAACAAGGCTGTTACACACTTATTTGACATACCTAAAATGCATAACAAGGTTATACTTTTCCCAGTATCTGAAGACAATCACTGTGCACTATACATTATAATGAAACTGGAAGACACACAATGGAGGATTCATACCAAAAAGTCATATCAGTGAAATTAAGGAAACAAGAGAATATATGCATCAAAAGTGTGAAGTGCAGAAATACAGTTAAAAAATGTAAGAAACTGACTCAAAACAACACACTTATAGCAAGGTGTATGCTGTTTACAGTACAAGGGATCAGAGTAGGAGGTAGGGAGCAGATGCTGAGTGTTTACAGAGTATGGGAATGGAGAAGTGGCAAGTATATAAAGGATGGGAAAGAGAAAACAAGAGAGAAGTACAGCACTGCGGAACAGTTTATGATGAAGCATATAACACTATCACTAATGAAAAGGTAAAATACCTCTTTTATAAATAATGCCACTGTGCACATTAGACTGTCACACGTTTTACACAATTAAATAAAGAAGATGAAGAAGATGTTGTACAGGATACAACACACACACACACACACACACACACACACATATATATATATATATATATATATATATATATATATATACACACACACACACATACATACATATACACATTTACATATATGCATATATATATATATATACACACACACACACACACACACACACCATATATATATATATATATATATATATATATATATATATATATATATATATGTACACACACACATATATACATATACATGTACATATATACACACACATATCCATAGCATGCAGCAGCACCCCAAGAGAACAATACCTGTGGGTCCAGACAACAGAACGGACGATGACAGACAGGATTCGGGAGATCACGGAGATAAAACCTTCGCCGTTAATAGCCAGTCTGGATGTACAAACTCCTAATAACACTCATGTGGCTTGTGTTCCCCCAGAGATATCATCACTGTTTTTAATTTGACAAAAAGAGTTTTTTCTAGTGACACTATTTCACTCATTAATAAAGGGTTTACTTGCATACCCTGACAGTGAGCAAACATGTCTAATTTGTTGTTAGACCTCAGACTTTTTGTCAGGAAGCACAACCTTAAGATTCTTATGGAAGGCTCCTGAGACGAAGTAATGTCACAAGCACAGGTTCATACATTTATCACATGCAAGAAAAGTCTTTATAACCCTAATCTGAACAACACACTACATGTTTTCCAGACTGTGTGCAAGAGGGACTTACGTGAAGTTTGCCACAATGACTAACTTCAAATGGTTTAATCTCACACACTCAAAAAGACAAGCCCTTTTCACACTAAAATCAGGCAGGACTCAGAATTATGCGAGCTGATAAGGGCTCAGGTATCGTGCTCATGGAACAATCGGGCTACACTGACACTCTTGAAAATGACTTGCATAATAGTGACTACTACAGACAGGTGGACTTAAAAACTGCTGAACGAGTGTTTTCTAACATAGATAAAACCATTCAAATTCTAGTGCGGCAAAATTCCCTTTCTGAAGATGAGGCCGGTTTTCAATCAGTCCAGTATCCTTCCTTAGGGAAATTTTTCAGTATGCCAAAAATTCATAAGGATAAATTAAACCCTCCTTTTTGGCACACTGTCTCCTCCAAATGGACCAAAACGGAAAAGACTGCAGAGAATTTGGACTCCATTCTCAATCCAATAGTCCAAAAATCTAAGTTTTATCTAAAAGACTCATGGTCTTTCCTGGATTTTCTTCACCAACAAACTCCGCAACCAGGAGATTCGATCCTGGTGACTTTGGATGTTGAGGCTTTGTATAGGAACATCCCACACCTGGAAGGGATTTCTTTTCTTAGGTCCTTTTTAAGTAAATTCATTAACTTTTCAGGACCTAAGATGAACACCATTTGCTCCCTTATGGAAGTGATTTTAACTTCTAAGTGTTTACATTTCAGTGGATTAGTGTTTCAGCAAGTTAAGGGGGTTGCAGTGGGGTCCAAAGTTGCCCTGGCATTTGCTAACCTAGTTCTCTCACATTGGGAATATACTATTTTGTCTAATTTACCTGGTTTTGAATCCACCAGACTGTACAAGAGATACATAGACGACGTGTTTTTTGCTTGTCTGGGTACGGAACAGGACTTGACTACTTTTACTGACACCATGTTTTCAAGTATCCCCTTTCTTAACTTTAAGTGTGCTGAAAAAGGAACACTCATCCATTTTTTTAGATATAACTTTAACGTTGGATACACATGCCCTGGTTTGGGAATCGAACATCTCCCGCAAAGACACTTTCCGAAATAACTACTTAGATTTCAGAAGTTCCCACCCTCACTTCATGAAGGTTAACATAGCTAGAGGAAAATTCATTCACCTTTCTCGTTTAATAAGTAAAGATGACCAGTTCATTTTGGAAGCTAAATATTTGGTGTCTTTATTAAGGCAACGTAACTATCCTAAATGACTTTTGGATTCTCTTCTAACAGAAGTGACTGCTTCTAGGCAAAACAGACTTCCTCCAATTATTTTACATGCTTTTACCAATGCTACCTATCATTCTGACTCTCCTGACAGTGTCTCGAATAGAACTTTGACTGACAAAGGTCGGAACCACACCTCCTTTGGACCTCTACCTGATGCGGACAATGAAGGGCTTACGGCTCGGTCGATTTCTACACTGGACCATTCCCTTTCAACACGCTATCACATTCTCAGTAGGAACTAAGCCCTTTCTGGACCAAATCGGACAGCAGATCAGAACCAAGCCTTTAATTTACCGAATCAAGAGACAGAAATTAATGATACTCTTACTTCAGACACTATTTTATCCAATGGAGGCTCTCCAGACAGGTTTCTCAGTTTTCTGCTGCCAATTTGTAGAGACCTGCATTCAATTCGACAAGTTATAGAGAATAACTGGTCTTTGATTAATAATAACAGAGAATTATCCCACACCTTGGGTAATCATCCGCTATTCTCACACAAAAAAAAACAGAATTCTTAGAAACTACTTTGAAGGCACTTCTTTCTCCTTGGCTCGACACCACCAGACAATTACGCCCCCAGGCATGTTTTCTTGCAATAATTGTGTAGCCTGTAATTATATACTTGTAGGAAAGGAATTCCTTTTCACACATATATGTAAAATAATCAATTTTAACAAACATTATGATTGCAACAGCTCTTTTGTTGTTTACACAGCTGTATACAACACCTGCCTTAGTTTTTATGTAGGGAAAACTACCAGGAAACTCTCTTGCCAGATCAAAGAGAATTGTGCGGCCATTCGCAAGAAAGTTGAAAAAAATGTCTTAGGCAAACACGGCCTTGTTTGGAGGCATTTCACTGGTATAAAATTCTTTATTTTAGAACAGGTTTTCTAATGTTTTGGAGATATGGATGCACTTTTACAGTTCCAGGAGTTGCTGTGCAACTAGAGCTTAATGTTTGTTTGTCTTTTTGGATTTTCCCGGTTAGGGGTCGCCACAGTGGAACTCTGGCCCGCTAATGACTGTCAGTCGATTTTTATGGTGCCGAGTAGCCAGCACGATGCCCAGCCTTCAGCGAAGGCACGCCCATTCACGCATGTCTTTCTGAGGCCACTCAACCGCGGGGAGGACATGCAGACTCCACACAGAAGGCTCTCCAGCCGAGAATCGAACAGTAGAACCTCTTGCTGTGAGGCAACAACACTACCATTGTACCACCGCAGCTGTGTGCAACTATAGTTTAATGCAGAATCTTATCTGGGACTTAATGACAGTGTTAACTTAAAGTGTGCTTTGAAGTGGCTACATTATTAAGGATGAACTATCCCACCTCTGTTGTTTGTTATATGTTTATTTGACTTATATTCCTTACCAATATTTTTTTCTTTCAGGTTTGATGTTTGGTTTTCAGAGAGTTCAGTCTATTTTGATTCACAAACGTCTTGTGACATTGAACAGAAATGTATTACATACACTATTTTATAAGTGGTAAATATGACGAGGCTAATAGTGACTATGGGGCTATTTTGAAACTAAGTACGTTGTTTTGCAATTAAACGCTTGACCTCTTACATTTTGTAGAAAAACACATGATCCCTTACCATTGTTATACATTTTCTATTTATGTTTTGTGCTGCTTTTTGTAATTTTATTTGGCTACGTACACATTATTAATTATTCTGATACTAAAGATTTTTTGTTACAAGGGATTAATTATTTACATGAAATATGGGATTGGCTACAGTATTCAGTTACTTATGATGTCAAGGGTAATTGACCGGATGCTTTGCATATATGACATTGTACTACCACTTTTTCATTGGTTATTTCAATTGTAATAACATTTTACCTATTTAATACAGGCATTCTTCTTAAGTTTTGTTTTTATGATGAAGTTCCAAGACAATGAATAAAGGAACGAACGCACTCAAATACTGGCTCACTGTCTCGTTTTTTTTTCAAAATAAAAAAAAAATTATAAATATATATATATATATATATATATATATATATATATATATATATATATATATATATACTGTATTTCTTTGTAAATAAGACCTAACCAGAGAATAAGGCCTAGCATGGTTTTCCAGAATGGTCATGATATAAGCCCTACCCCAAAAATAAGCCCCAGTTAAGATAGTCAACAACAAACGACGGATGTGTTGAATTATAAAATATTATTATTGACACCCGCTGACTGAGGTTATCGTACTCTGCTCACCATTTTCGGACCATTCGGACACCCAACTTCTTCTCTTTGCAGAAAGTCGTAAGATTCTTCCCCTGAGAGTCCACCACAATTCTTACTGTAATCCTAATCATAACTCACACATGATGGTTGAGATCCTTGTTCCATAAACACTGGTAGGTATACTTTGATCAGTCAAAGTGCAGACAACGCGCGTAAAGCGCTCGCACTTGATAATGAATGGCTGTGGTTGTGCCTTCTCTTCTTAACTGGTGCCATTTTGTGTTGCCACTCCGGTCTCGTAAGTCTTCAATTAACACCCCTCCCCAGACAAGATAAGTGCAAAAAGAAAGAGCGATTCTGTCGAGTACAAGAAAGGAATCATGGAGGACTCCCAGGGAAAGAATCTGACAGCTTTCTGCAAAGAGTAGAAATTAGATCTCTGAATGGTCCAAAAATGGAGTGCAGCATACGATAACCACAGTCAACAGGTTGATGAGGGAAATGCTAAGAAGCATAAGTGTGGATCAGGTCGGCAACCATTATTTCCTGAGCTGGAAGACATCATCTGTGAGTGGATTACTAACTGGAAAGCAATGGCTTTGGTTGTGCGCAGGGCTGATATTCAAGCATTTGCCCTTGCAATGGCACCACAGTTAGAAATATCCCCAGAAGAATTCAAAGCATCACAACATTGGCTGGATGGCTTCCTTCAGCGATATGAACTGTCTCTAAGAAGATCGACAAAGCTGTTCAAGCTGGAAGATACTGAAGTTATTAAACGTGCACTTGTGTTCAAGTCCTTTGTTGATGGCATTGACTTTTCTAAATACTAACTCTCCAACATGATTGCTATGAATGAAACTGCAGTATTTATGGGCCAAGGATCTCAAACAATTGATCAGAGGGGTGCCTCATCAATCTCATTCCCTCCAATGGTTACGAGAGTGCACATGTTACCTGTATTTTTGCAATTCGTCTAGATGAAAAGAAAACCCCTCTTCTAATCATTAGTAAGGGCAAGAATGATAAGACTGAACATGTTTCAGGCATTTACATTCTTGAAACCAAAAAAGTCTGGTGCACAAAAGCAGCTATAAGGAAGTGGGTCGATGTAATACTGCCACTTGTTTTGCTAGGTGGCGAAAGAGGTCTGCTAGCCTGGGATTCAGCCAGTACTCACCGAGCTAAAGAAATAAAGAAATTCCTTGCACAGAGAAGAAAAGATGAAATAATGATTCCCACAGGAATGACTAGCCATCTCCAGATTCTTGATATTGCAATAAACAAGCCATTCAAGGAACATTTGTGCATGGAACTCAATGACTACACTGAAAATAGAATGGAGAGAAATCAGCAAGGAAACTTTGTGAAGTCTAGCCTGCAAGAGGTCGTGACTTGGGTGAAATATTCATGGGATAAAATCACTGACAGCTGTGTTGCCAATGCAGTATGAGCAGGCTACTTGGACAAGCAGTGCTCATTTAAGGAGAGCACTATTCCTAGGCATGACAGATTGGGGCCAATGGTTCTACAGCAAATGGAGCCACAAGAAATTCAGGCCAAAATTCAGGGGTTGGACACTTACGACAATGTTCCAGAAGAAGAAGATGACAAGACTGCATTTGAATAACTGTGAAAGCCAAAGTGCAGATATTCTGAAGTTGAAATGTTTGTTGCAATGTTTATGTAGAATTCTCACACAACTGTTAACGCGTTACTTAGAACTGTTGTCCAATAACAGAAAAGTACAAAATAAATGTCAATTTGTGTACATGAATAAACGCCGATTTTTGTACATGAATAAATGTCGATTTGTGTTCATTAATAAATGACGATTTTTATACATGAATAAATGAATAAAGGTAGATTGTTGTACGGTGCGGGTAAATAAGGCATCCCCTGATAATAACCCCTAATGCGTATTTCGGCGGGGGAAGAGTATAAGACCCGGTCTTATTTTCGGGGAAATACGGTATATATACGGATTTATATCACATAATCCAACTTCCAAAACATCGAACACCATAAGCTCGAACTTGGAAGATCGAAATGTGATAACATCAAAAGCTCAGAACAGCAAATTTTTTCCCAGGGAAAAAATTTGCGGTTCCGAGAAACACACACACACAACACAAGCACACCAAAAACTTTTTCTAATGTGGGGGGCTTCGCCTCCACACCACCCTACTTAAATATACCAACTCCGAGATCTCACCACAGTGGAGGAAATAGCGAAGCCGCGGAAACGGCCCACCGAATTCTTGCCCTGGGAAGGAATTTGATGTTCCGCAGCTTTAATACTGTCAGTGTTTGAGGTTTTGGATTCAATGTAATAACGCTCAAAATTGTGAGGCTTCGATGTTATGATATTAACCCTATACATACACACACACACACATATATATATATATATATATATATATATATATATATATGTGTGTGTGTGTGTGTGTGTATATATATATACACACACATATATAAATATATATATATATATACACATATATATATATATATATATATATATATATATATATATATATATATATATATATATATATATATATATATATACACATACATATAAATATATATATATATATATACACATACATATAAATATATATATATATATATACACATACATATAAATATATATATATATATATATATATATATATATATACACATACATATAAATATATATATATATATATATATATATATATATATACACATACATATATATATATATATATATATATATATACACACACACACACATATATATACACATCTCCTAAACTGTCTCACTAAATGACACACTTACTTATTTCAACAGTGCGTTTTTTAACCTTACAAATGGACATTATTCCTCTGTACATATGCACTTTTAAACAGATGTTTGTCATTCATTCCTTCACAAAGGGCTCACCTCCCTGAATTACTACTTGACTTAATATTGTATTTAAGAGAACTCAACTTAAAATTTGGCATGACAAAGACAGTGATGAACCCCCTGATTCGATTCCTGACCCAAGGGGTAACATACCTGTTAGAAAAAAAAAAGAGTCTTTTTAACCCAGTTTTATATAATACACTGCATAAGATCCTGCAAATTTGCGAACAAGACTTTAGAGATTTAGCTAACACCAGGATTTCTGACAAATTGTATAATTTAAGCAGTACTGAAAAATGTGCTTTAAAAGAACTCAACCAAGCCAGAGAATTATGTATTATGAAAGCTGATAAAGGGACTGGAATAGTCCTTTGCAGCGACAAGCTTTCTTTACAAAAATTGAATTTGATCTGGTTAATACTGAGTTTTACAAGTTAGTTGATGCTGACTTTGTGAATGAACATTTTTACAATAATGACATCCTTTTTAAGAGACTGGAACAAAATGACTGCATTACGCTTGATGAATATTTCTTTATGCTTGTACCTAATCCTTGTTTAGGGAAGCTTTTTGGGATCCCAAAAATTCATAAAGATATAAATAACCCTCCATTTCACCAAATAATTTCAAATCAGAAGAACAAAACTGAGAAGATATCAGATTATGTTGATTTTATTCTCCACCTGATACTGCAAAAGACTCCCTTTTACCTATGTGACTCATGGGGCTTTTTAAATGAATTGTTTTACGTGATCTTGACACCTCTAACTGCGTTCTTGTTAGATTTGATATTGTTTCCTTATATACAAATATCCCCCACCAACAAAGTCTTAATTTGGTTTGTTTATTTCTGCACAAATATGTTAACTTTTCTCAATCTACAGCCGATACAATATGTGACTTCATTGAAGCAGTACTTTCCAATAATTTATTTTATTTTAAATGGAAAAGTTTATCATCAAATCAAAGGTGTGGCTATGGGGTCTAAAAATGGCCCCAGCTTATGTTAACTTGGTTCTTAGTACTTAGGAATTACAGACACTGGTACACCTGCCTGGTTTTCAGAATACACGTCTATATTGTCATTATACTAATGATATATTTTTTGCATGGACTGGTAGTAAACATGACTTGGAAGTTTTTGTAAAGTCTCTATCTAGTAGCATTGTTTTTTTTCTACACTTTGTGTTGTCTGGCTGCAGTTCCACAGTTTCCTTCTTGGACACTACTATTACACTGGATGCAATTAAGGGGTGCCTTTCTTCTAACATTTACAGGAAAGAAACCTATAAAAACAATTTTCTGGATTTTATGAGTCAGCACCCATATTTTATGAAGGCTAACTTAGTATGAGGTCAATCTATTAGACTCTCTAGAATTGTTAGTGACAATGACATTTTTTACAGGAGTCTTTCATTTTAAAACATCTTTTTTTTGCAGAGACACTACCCAGAATATTTATGGGAGCATACTGCATCAGAAGTAACCCAAGCTCGCTATACTAGTTTAAGCCAATACTTAAACACAAGTTTGTTCCTAATAGCAAGAGTTTGCCACAAAGTGATCAGAACTGCAGTTTCCCATTCCCATAAGCAGAGACATGTCTTCTATTAGAAACAGAATTAACAATAACTGGAATATTATTTCAAGTAATGTTGACTTATATAACTCCCTAGGTTACAGTCCGTGTTTTTCATATAAAAAGACAAAGACTCTTAGATGCTCCTTTGAATGAAATGGCCAGATTTTCCTTATCCATACACAGTTAACTAATGATAAACCAGCAGGAATGTTTCCTTGCAGACAATGCGTTTTTTGTGAATACATTTTTACTGGAGATTCGTATTCTTTTACACACTGTAACTTTACAGTTTTCTTTTCCAAGTATTATGACTGGCATAGTAGCAATGTAGTCTACGCTGCTATCTGTGACTCTTGTGCTTTTTTTATGTTGGTAAAACATCTAGGAGACTCTCAGATCGCATTAAAGAACATTGTGCAGCTAAGGGTAGCATTAATGCACTAGGAAAACACAGCTTGTCATGTAATAATTTTACATGCTTTAAGTTTTTCATTTTACAGCAAGTGGACTTGTTCTTTGAGGATTACAACAACCTGCTCGATGTTAAGGAATTGAACTGGCAGCTTCTTCTTAATGCAGAAGCTGCAGTGGGGATTAATGATAACTTAAATCTGAACTGAAATTAAATTGAAACTGAAAAAATTGGAAAGGCCACAGAAATACCTCACTAAGAGGATTACCAGCCTCAAACAGATGCCATACGCAGACCGTCTAACAAAACTCCAGCTCTACTCCGTTGCATATCGCCTTCTCAGAGGTGATCTCTGCCTAACATACAAAGCTATGTCAAACCCAGATCTGATGGACATGCTACACTTAAAGAAATCCCAATCTCTCTGAACCACACACTCCAGGGACCTAAACCTCGTCACCACAATAAACAGAACATGCTGGAGGGATAGATTCCTGTCCCAGAGACTTCCCATTCTTTGGAACAAACTATCCATTCATGTCAAGCAAAGCTCCTCATTGGCCCTCTTTAAGAAATACCTTAACAACTGGATGGGAAATAGAAAATTCACCCCAGGGATCACTTCTGCGGCACTGCTTGACAGTGGCACAGGAAAATAATTTTCTTGGGTGGCAAAAGCCAGGGAACCTTTTTGGCTAGGCTTATACAGGCCCCAGGGCCGATAGCCTAGTACCTACCTATGAACCTATGAAATGTGCTTTGCAGTGGTACAACTGGCAGTTGCATCCTTCTTAATTTTCTTATAGGTTGTTGTGCACTAAGTTTAACTGAGTAGTTCTTTTATGCTCTTCAACTTATTGGCTACTGTAAAAAGTTTCTTTCTGTGACTGGAAGAAATTTAAATGTTATGATTGAACTAGCTTTGTCTAAACATTTGTGTTGAGTTTACTTCATTATTTCTGATGAAGTTCTGATACACATTAAAGAACGAACACACTCAAAACCATTGGTTATGCTCTGTCTTTTTTCTTCATAGGTTATGAAGATTTTTAGTTGATATATATATATATATATATACACACACACACACACATATATATATATATATATATATATATATATATATATTTATATACACACACACACACACACACACACACACACACACATATATATATATATATATATCTTTCAAATGCGTCTTGATCGAACTTGAAAGCACAAAAAGGCAAAATAGCGAAACGGCATATAAACAAATTCTTTCCCTGGGAAAGAAATCGCTTGGCCGTTTCCATTACTTTGCCTTTTTCATGACTGTAGTGTGATCTCGGAGTTGGTATATTTAAGTGGGGGGTGTCGGGATTATGCCCCCCACTTTATGTAATGTTCTACAATTTTTTTTTTTTTTTTTTGTGGAACAGCGATTTTTTTCCCTTGGAAAAAAATTGCTGTTCTAAGCATTTGAGATTGTAAGCTTTCGCTTACATGGGTTCGATAAATCATCTTTCGCTTTTTTAAGCGTTCAATGATTTAACATAGATCCTGTATACATACATATAGCTCCAGAAAATGCTTAAACTTCACCTCTGTTAATCTCTAGAGCATTAGGAACAAAATTCCCCACCTGCATGCTTGGCTAAGCCAACACAAACCAGACTTTACTGCCATCACTGAAACTTGGCTAAAGCCATATATCAAAGATTCTGAAATTCTTCCCCCAAGTTACTCCTGCTTCAGATCTGATAGACCCCACAAAAAAGGCGGAGGTGTCACCTTGCTATTCTCAAGCACATATGCAGTCACGCCTTACTCTAAGCCAATTCCCCCCTTTCCCTTCTGCTGAACTACTAATTACCTTCCTCAAACTTAATAACTGCAAAAGCCTCTGTATCATAGTAATTTACATTCCCCCAGGTAACAACTCTCCTATTCTAGAAGAAATTCTAGCCTGGACAAGCCATAACATACAAAATGAAACTATCATACTGGGAGATTTCAATATCAACTGGCTAGACGTCTCCAATAATAATTCCCCTACAAACATCAACCTCCATACTTACTCTCCACTTATAACTGATATCACCAGACCAGACAAAAAAAGAAACAAAAGGTCAACCTTTGATTGGATCCTGGTTTCTGATCCTGAAAAAATCTCTTCCTCGGGCACTCTCCCAGACAGTATCAGTGACCGCTCTCTAGCATTTATTATACATAAGCCCACCTCTATACCTAGTCTTCAAACATACAGATATACTAGAGATCTGTCTCATTTTTCCAAAAATACCCTCAATGACATACTAGGGAACACAAACTGGAGCCCACTAAAATATCTCCCACTCAATGAAGCTGTGGAATTTTTTTATTCCACATTTCTCAGAGCCCTACACAGTCTTGCCCCCCTCAGACTAAAGAGAGTCAAATCAAAACACACCTGCTGGCTTGCAAAAGCCACAAAACAAGTCATGTCTCTAGGGACAAAGCCTGGAAAACCTGGCAAAAAAATAAAACACCCTTTAACCAAAATCAATAGAAACAACTTTGAAATCAGGCTAAACATTTAGTTGCCAAAAAACAAAAAAAGAACACATCCAAGCTATTCAAGACCAGCATGCTCCCAAGAAATTCTGGGGAGCAATGAATTCCCTACTCCACCCAGGCACTAACAATACCCCATGCCCAAACTCAGAAAAAAACCCTCTGAGCTTGCCACACTCTTCAATACATACTTCACTGACCATCTCCAAACTGCAACCACCTTCCCACCCATCAACCCAGACACATTAGGGCCACAATCATCACATAGTCCCTCAAATCTCTTACCCAACTTCTCTCTATCACCAATTGCTACATCCACCATCCAAAAACATCTCCTTAAACTAACACCTTGTACAAATGCCCCTGATAATCTACCCGCTGAATACCTACAACTAGCAGCCTCTTCCATTGCTTATCCTAGCAGCATCCTCCTAAATAGGACAGTTCAAGAATCCTGTATTCCAGATATCTGGAAGAAAGCATTTGTCATTCTGCTTCATAAAGGCGGCAACAACTCCGACATTTCAAACTTCTGTCGTATAGCCATTCTTTCCCCCATCTCTAAAATACTAAAGAAGTGCATCTAAACAAAGCTCCTAAATCATTTAGTGAAAAACAATCTGCTTTCCCCACTCAACATGGCTTTACGCCAGGACATAGCACAAACACTGCCCTTATTTCCGTTTTATTTACAGTAAACAGAGCTCGTGATGCTGGTTCCATAGTTTTGGCTCTTTTTCTCGATCTATCAAAAGCATTCAACACCATTTCACACTCACTATTGCTTACCAAACTCTCTAACCTTAGATTACCCCCCCCCCCACACACACTACAATGGTTTACCACTACCTCAATAGCAGGCAGCAATCCACCAAATGGCAGCACTCCTCCTCCCCTTATACAGGTGTTCACCAGGGTTCAATACTGGGTCCCCTCCTAAAGCACATTTGTCAATAACTTTCATCAAACTCTAACCCATAGTTCTGTCATCCAATATCAACACTAATCTGCACCTCAAAATCTCTCACCAAATTACAGCATCTCACCCAAGAAGCATTCAACTCTACTGAGCATTGGATGTCCCTGAATCACCTCGCCCTAAACCCTAAAAAAACTAAACTCCTATTATTTATCCCCACAAAATCTAGCCCTATCAACAAATCTCTATCTACTGTCACTTCCCAAAACAACACCATCTTAGAAGTTGTCTCTAGTACAAAACTCCTAAGCGTCATCATCGTCGACAAATTAACTTTTGACATTCATATCCATAGCAACATCAAAAAGACACATCAAAAGCTTGGTGCCTTATACAGACACAATTACTACCTCAGTCTCTCCGCAAAAAAAAGCCCTAGCCTCATCATTTCTACTTCCTACTCTGCTATAAGGTGCTCCCATCCTCTCCAACCTACAATCAACCCTGAAAAGCAAACTCGACTCCTGCTACAATAAAATCGCTAAATTTGCTACAAACACAAAATACTCTACCCACCACTGCTCCTCACTGCATCAACTCAGTTGGCTTGAATCTCCCCACCATCTTACTTACATACAATTAGCCACAGCCCATAAGATAATATTCCAACCAGAAAGCTGTCTTTCCTTCCCTCTCATCCATACCAACTGCATACCACCCCAACTGCCATCTCAGGTCAGAAAACAAAATGTTGTTGTCTATAGAGAAACCCAAACTCTCAACTGGCAAAATGCTGTATTCCTATGCTATGTCCAAATTATAGAACAATCTGCCTCCATCTCTCAGAACTATCAGTAATCCTGCATCTCTCATTGGCTATGCTCCTGTACCCCACCAAAAAAAACAAACACCTGACTTCCCACTCTAGACCCCTATCTCTATCATTATTTATAAAACTCTACACCTTTCTTCTCTTCCACTTCCTGTCTCTTTCTGCCACATGCTTCATATCTCTAATTCATTCTTTTCACTTACTTTGCACCCTGATATCTACACTTCCCAGCTTCTAACTCTACAGTTGAATATACCTATACTGATGCTCTCAACTCATACACTTTTGCATCCTTCTTCCTGTTCACAATTGATTTTCTATACACTTTGCCATTTCTACTATCACGGTGATGCACTCTTCTACTATCACTCTCTTCCAACTGATAATAACCTCCTACATTATTTCATCTTCTGTCTTAACCTTTTTCTCTCTAACAGACTAAGACATTTGTTTGTAATTAATGTATGATATCACTGTTATATTTGTGTATTTTTACATTTCAACTTTGTATTCAATTTTTTCAGTGGATCTACTTTGTTTTTAATTGTTTTTTTTTTTTTGCAATATTGTGGAGCTTTTCTCCCCGGGCCACCACTGAAAATTGGCTCTTCCTAGGCTCAGTGGACTTTCCTGGTCAATAAATGCAATAAATAAATAATTAAATAAATAAATATATGTATATATATATATATATATATATATATATATATATATATATATATACACATATATATATGTGTGTGTGTGTATATATATATATATATATATATATATATATATATATATATATATACACACACACACACACAAATATATATATATATATATATATATATATATATATATATATATATATATATATTTCCTCTGAAAACTGAAAAACTACAGACGAAGAAAAACTACAAATATAAAAAACCCTTCCACAACATTAAAAAGTCAATAAGACATCCAGTAAATATGAAATGAAGGACGCAACACAAAAACTGATAATTTGAGTGCGCTTTTGTTCTTTAATTATCCAAGAACTTCTTCAGAAATAAGTAAAACAAAACAAAATTAAGCAGATACACCAGTGTTCCAACTGCAACTCTTAGGATATTAACCCATTTTTCCACCTTACCTTTAAAATCTGCAACATCTATTCCAAGACCACCAATTACTAGAGAGCTCATATTCTGCCTCTCAATAGTCATCTTCGGATTAATGGTTCTCTTTTGCTCCTGTTGATAGAAGCAGCATAGAGACATTCCTTCCTGGAAACTGCTGATCACTGGACAGCCTAATAACTGCTTCATGGGTGACAGCTTGGAATTTGTGCTTATATTTTGCTCCTGGTGAGAGAAGGAGCAGAGTGCATGGAGTTCTGACTGTTTCTGGTCAGACAGTAAGTGTCTGTGCTTGACATTCCTGACAGGTCTGGTTGCTACTCAAGGCATCTCTCAGGAAAAGGCTACAACAAGCCTACAGAACCTAGCATCATCAGGGACCCCCCACTAATTATACATACTAACTGGAAGATCGCACAGAGAGACTGTGGCCTGCTTCTCCTATTGGGATTGGTGCCAATGTTTTGCTTCTGGTGAGAGAAGAAGCAAAGGAGCATTGTATCCTAGCAGAGTGAAGCTGTGGTGAGACCAGCACTAGTAGTAGCCATTCATGCGACTCCCCTCTTTTCATCACTCTTGACAGTAAGTACTGCTTGATTTGTTTCTTACTTCAGAATATCTGCCTAAATACTTCATCTATAAATCATCAGGGTCTACTTATTAGTTTCCCCTCAATTGTTTGGCAGAGCCCTGTATAGACACAGACACCATTAGTGACACTTTTCCTGAAAAAGCACAATTGAAATTTCACCAATACCTAGTTGCACACAGACAACTAGTTTGCAGTGACAAGCACTGCCTACATAGTAGCAAACCGGATACTCCTAAAACTGCTTCATATTCCCACTCCAACTGTCTAATCAATAAAAAGGGTCTGTTGCCATGGATATGAACTTTCCCACTATCTCTATTACCAGCTTGTTGAATATGGGCATCCTGAGGCAATGTAGAAATTGCCTCATGTTTACTGACATTCAGTTAATTCTTAAACAAGCTGTTATGGTATGTGAGAGATGTAGTTACACAATGTCACTGGAGGCAAAGCTCTCACATAAAAGTACTCAATGTCAATAAGGTTGTCAGTAGTGCATGGCTGTATTTTAAAGTTATATTTTGAACTTGGTTAATTAGGAAGGTCATGTGATGGTTGAAATTAGTATTTAATGACCTGAATTGAGTCAATATGTGTTTGTTGTCACCTTGAAAAAACTCGGTAATAACCGAGTGAAAGCACTTGGTTTCATTCTGGTTTTATTCCACAATAAAGTTGGTTCAACACGTTATTTTGTTGGTTCTTCCGGGTCCTGTTGTGCTGGGCTTGCTCGTTTTTTGGCTCGTTTCTGCTTTTTGGATTTAGTAGTGCACACATGTTGCACCCATTACACACAATTCAAAGAAGACATAGAGACCCACATATGCTGAGGCAATTAAATGTAACCTTCCTGAACTCCAAAGGCAGCCTAGACAAAGTACATATAACAAATACTTTCAGCAGCCCCAAATGCACTCTTTTAAAACAACAACCACATCAACACATATAGCCACATCTCACAGAACCTGTACTTCTAAGCCCATAAGACAAGCCACTGCACAATACAAAATTCTGGTCATTGGAGACTCCATTGTGAGACACACTGATGTCTGTCTCACCAGGCTAAGGAGAAAGTCAAAGTCAGTTGCTCATCAGGGGCTAGGATCCACCACATTACAAACTCACTCAAGTCATTGGACCACAAGTACCAGTATGACTCAGTCATATTCCATGTGGTTGTAAATGACCCGAGACATACCTCCCTAGAGTGTATGAAAGGAGACATCACAGAGTTCTCACAATGTGTGTCCCAGGCTGGTATGAGCCTAGCACTGAGCATTTTACCTTCTCCAAGGATGATGCTGTAATTCAAACAAAAGATGACGGACTTTAACAATTTGCTTAGTTACTGGTGTCATTCCAAGGGGGCAATATTTTTCAGCATGGAAGGAGATGGTTAACAGACCACACTGCTTTGCCAGGGATGGTCTGCACCTCTCCCCTGTAGGCTTTTCACTATTAGCTAAAACACTGTCTTCCCCCACAGTGCCTTTTTTAGGCAATGCCAAACTGTAAGTACTTCCGACATAGCAAATCAAAACCAAAAAAATCTAAAGGTATTACTGCTCAATACTAGGAGCCTACACAAAAAATCCACTCCTTAGAAGCTCTCTTCACCCTAGAGAGTGCTGACATCTGTGTGGTCACTGAGACATGTTTTAAAGCTGTGGAGAGAACACTGACAGCTGAAGGTAATAATGCCTTCCACACATTTAGACTGGTGAATACACAACCAGGGGATAAGGGTGGAGGTGTCTCGAGTTACATAAAAAATAAATATGCCTCAAGGCTAGTCAAACAGGACAATGCACTTGAACATCTCCATATTCAAACCACCATAGGCAAAATCTAATACGACTTCCTTGCAACCTACAAGTCCCTCTCTTTGACCCAGGAAAACCATACCATGTATTTAAACTTACTGAAACACTCACCATCCAACCCAATACAATATTAATGGGTGACTTTAATTACCCTGCTGTTAAATGGGAATCCTATACAACATCATACAAAGTGGCACAGAAAATCCTGGATTTTGTAAACATATACTACCTGGACCAGATTGTTAATACACCAACCAGGAGTACAACCATACTGGATCTAGTCCTCCCTAATATGGGAGATTGCTGCCCCCCCCAGTGTAATGTATTCCCTAGTAAAGTCAGACCACAAAATGATCTCCTTTGAAGTAAAAATAAAATGTGGACTCCTAACTAATCTTGGAAAATTCAGGAACTACTCTAAGACTAACTTCCTGCCATTAAATGACAACCTGGTAAAATGTCAAGCCCTCATAAATCCTGAAAACACTGCTGCCTATGCAGATTACATACCTCTCAAATGTCCAGATTTTCACCTCATATTTTTGGTCCATTTTTCATAAAATTGTGGTTTTCCAGCAAATAAATGGCAAATCATTGAAGTCTTAAGTCAGAAAATAATGACATACATTTGAGTTTCAGGTTTCATACCCTTCAGAAAAGTCATGGTAATGCAAAACAAAGCAATATTTAAAACTGTCCCTAGTTTTTGGGCCTTTGTCCCCCCATTATTTATGGCTTTGGCCAAATTTTTTGCTCTAACAGATTGAGAGGCATGAAGCAAGTTCACATAAATCCTATACAAACATGTTAATAGCTGCACAGAGGCAGCTGTACCAGTCAGGAAGAAGTACAGAACTAACTCAAAAGGCAAGCCACCCTGGTGTAATCACAAAATCAATATATACAACTGAAGGAAAACAAATCATGGCAAAATTTAGGAGGTGCAGTACTCAGCAGGATAGAAGTACTCTCATCAAACTAAACAAACAAATCAGAGGACAACTAAAGTCTACCAAATCCAAAGATGGTCTACCAAATCCAAAGATGGGTAAATTTGGCTTCCCAAGCCAAGGACAACCCCACAAAGCATTCTTAAGCTATGTCTGCAACCTCAAAGACAGCTCTCTGTAAATGGAGCCACCTAAACTGAGCCAGAAGATATAGCAAACCTACTGGCACACAAATTCAACTCCAACTTTACCCCTCTCCCCCCCAACCTTCCCTCAGGAAATTCCATCAAATAAAACTCCCCATGCAATCACTAGGGAACAGGTACTTAATGCTTTCTCTAATGCCAATACTGCATCAATGGGCCCAAACAATATCCCAGGATGCCTTCTAAATAGCATGAAACAAGATCTATCAGGCCCTCTGGAATTGCTACTTAACTGTAGCCTCCAAACAGACTTTGTACCTCATGAATGGAGAAAGTACAGTTGTGTACACTTACCATAGATGTAGATGTTCCAGTGTATTCACTGTTGCAGTCATCACATTTGGGTTATCTGCTTGCAGTAGCCCTCAGCCAGCCTGATTAACAATGTCTTGGGTCCTGCGTCGGTTGTTGTCCCTTCTTCCATGACGTCAGGTTGTCAGGGGTATAAAACATGCAGCCAACGCCATTACATCAGTTTTTCTTGCCCCAGATGTCCGGTGCCCCCCTAATGGGAAGCAATTAATTCTATAAATATACAAAGTTATACCTCCAACAAAAAAGCAAATACACCAAAAACGTTTTCAGGATAGTAAAGGAGAGTAGAGATATAGTCAAAAGAAGAAAGGGGGCTGGAGAGAGGGTAACCAGGACTGCAACAATGAATACACTCGAACATCTACATTTATGGTAAGTGTACACAACTGTACTATGTTCTTCATGTTTCACTGTTGCAGTCATCACATTTGGGTAGATGCCCAAAGCTAAGGATGGGAGGAGGAATTTAGATAGCATTAGGACCAGCTATAAGGCCCTGCAAGACTGCAGTGGCAAAGCCAGCTCTGGATTTAGAGAAAATTGGCAGATGGTAATGCTTGGTGAAATTATGTACAGAACTGCAGGTAGCAGCTTCTAGGATGTCCCTGGTAGGGATGCCTCTGAGAAAGGTTTAAGACGTAGATACAGCCCTGGTTGAGTGGGGTCTGATCCCCTGTGGGATAGGTTTTACATGGTGCTTGTAGCAGAAATGAATGCAATGGCTTTGGTTTGCTTTGAAATAGCCTTCCCCTCTGCCCCCCGCAGCAAATGCCACCAGCAGTTTGTCAGATTTCCTTTGAGGTTTAGTCCTGTCCAAGTAGAATCTAAGTTGTCTGTGCACGTCTAAGGAGTGCAGCATCCGTTCCCCTTTGTTCTGTGGATTAGGAAAGAAGGTTGGCAAATGAGTGGACTGACTAAGGGTCACACTGGACACCACCTTGGGCATGAAGGAGGGGTTGGTCCTGAGGGACACCCTGTCCGCATGAAAGATGAAAGGCTCCACTGCCATGAGGGCCTGTAATTCAGATACCCTTCTTGCTGAAGTGATTGCTAAAAGGAAAGCTGTTTTCCAAGAGAGGAATTTTAAATCCTCAGTGGCAGCTGGCTCGAAAGGAGGAAGGGTGAGTTTTTCCAATACAAAGTTAAGGTCCCAAGCTGAGGTTGGGGCTCTCTTGGGTGGTCGCAGATTTTTGGCCCCTCTCAGGAACTGCTTAAGCAGTGGATGAGAGAAGAGGGGTGGTTCTGTGTTATAATGAGCTGAAATGGCTGAGGCGTGAATTTTGATGGAGGAGAAAGACAGACCCTTGTGAAGCATCTAAATTAAGTATTGCAAAATCTGAGGTAAATTGGGCATTGCGGTGCTCATCCCTTCCGATTGGTTCCAGGCACAGAATCTTTTCCATTTTTCAGCATAAGATTTTCTAGTACTAAACCTCCTTGCCTCTAAAATGATATCCATCACTGGTTTATTGAGGGATGGTAAAGGAGAGATTAGGTAATTAGCCAGGCTGCTAGGTTTAGTGTATGAAGCTGAGGGTGCAGAATCTAGTTCTCCTGCTGAGACAATAGGGTAGGAGTCTGAGGCAGGTGCCATGAGGCCAACAGTGACACACTGCGCAAGAGGGGGGTACACCAGTGTTGGTGTGGCCAGAAAGGTGCAATCAAAATCGCCTTTGGTTTGTCTTGTTTGATCTTCACTAGTACTTTGGAGAGCAGAGGCAGAGGTGAAAAAGCATAAATTGGAGGACAGAGCATCCACTTTCCAAGCTTGTTTGTGGGGAGTCCTTGTGAAAAATTTGTCCAATTGATAGTTCTGGGGGGAGAAAAACAGGTCTATATCTGGGGTCCCCCATTTGCTTGCCAACATGTTGAAAATCCTTGGTTCCAGTTTCCACTCATGTGGGTCCATGAGGTTTCTGCTTAGTTCGTCTGCCAGTGTATTCAGTTTTCCTGGCAGGAATTGAGCTTGTAGATGCACTTGGTAGCTCAGGGCTGTGTTTCACAATGCCATGGCTAGTCTGCAGAGGGGGTAAGAATGGGTACCCCCCTGTTTGTTTATGTATCACATAACAGTGGTGTTGTCCATCTTTACCATTAATTGTCCTGGAAGAATGTGGTCCTTGAAGGCTGTCAGAGCATTCTATACAGCTAACATTTCTTTTTGATCGATATGCAAGTGTATTTGACTTGGGTCCCATTTGCCCTGAATGCACTTCCCTGCCAGGTGAGCCCCCCATGCATAATCTGATGCGTCTGTTGTTAGGGTTTGGGTGGTAGGGGGTGGTGTGAATGGTAGTCCCTTGTTTTGGTGGCAGGCCTCTGCCCACCGAAGAAACTCTAGGCGTAGGCAAGGTATGATAGGAATCATTGCTTCTAGATCCTGAGAATGCTGACACCATAGGCTTTTTAGATGCCATTGTAGTTTCCATATATGCAGTCTTGCATATGGAATTAGAAGAATGCAGGAGGCCATGAACCCCAAGGCTTGTAGTATTTGCCTTGCAGATAGTAGGGTTTTGTGGCCACTTGTTTGAAGTAGGTTGTCAAATAAATTTGTTTCTCTGGCATGAGGAAAGCCATCTGGGAAGTTGTATTCAAGCTTGCTCCCAGGTATATGATTTGTTGATAGGGTACCAGGTGTGATTTAGTTTCATTTATGGTGTACTCCAGACAAGTTAGCACCCTTTGTACAAAGGCCAGATGATTCAAAAGTATGTCCTGGCTTTCTGCCTGAATTAAACAATCATCCAGGTATGGGTATATTTGAATATTTCTTTGCCTGCAAAATGCAATGACTGGGGCTAGGCACTTTGTGAATACCCTGGGCACAGTAGATAAGCCAAAGGGCAGTGCAGAGAACTGGTAGTGATTGTCGCCTGCTTTAGCGTAGGTATATTCTGCAAGATTCCTGATTGGGATGTGCAGGTATGCTTCCTTTAAATCAAGTGTTACCATCCAGGCATCTTTTCCTAGCACAGGAAGCAACTGGTGAAGTGTCAGCATCTTGAATTTTGGAATCACCAAAAAGGTGTTTAGCATAGACAGGTCCAGAATAGGATGCCATGAATTATCTTTTCTGGGTTCCAGGAAAAGCCTTGAGTAGAAACCTTGTCCTTTTTCCTCTTCTGGTACAGTCTGAATAGCCTTTATGTTTAAAAGAGAGAATATTTGCTTTTGAGCCTCTGCCCACTGATTTGGGGGTAGATCTGGCCAACCTTTGGCGTTGGTAATGTGTGGAAGTGAAATCTGTATCCTTGGGGCACTATATTTAAAACCCATTTGTCCTGATGAAGTGAAATCTGTATCCTTGGGGCACTATATTTAAAACCCATTTGTCCTGATGAAGTGAAATCTGTATCCTTGGGGCACTATATTTAAAACCCATTTGTCCTGATGAAGTGAAATCTGTATCCTTGGGGCACTATATTTAAAACCCATTTGTCCTGATGAGTTCCCAGTTTTTGGCCTGCAGACCAATCTTTCCCCCTAAAGGAGCATTCAGTTGAGAAGTGCTTGGAAGTTTTAAAAACAAGTAATTGAGACAGTTTTCCATAGGGGGGAGTTTTACTACTCCCAGATTTGGAAGCGGAAGCCCCCCACTGCTTAGTCTTGTGTGTACCCTGGGACTGAAACCTGGGGTTTCTGCTGTGTCTGGGTTTGGATTGAGAAGGCCTGGAAGGAGCCAGAAAGGACCAATTCTTAGACGGCCAATGCCTACTAAATCTTGGAGGCTGAACTTGTAAGAAATCTTTAACAGTTTGCATAAATTTAGCTTTATCTTCCATCTTTTTAAGAACTTCCTCAGCTTTGTTGCCAAACAGGCGGTCCAGATTTAAGGGAGCATCCAACAGTTTAGCTTTAACATGATCAGGCAAAAGGTGATCCTTAAGCCAAGCATGCCTTCTGAGTACAGACCCAGTGACAGCAGCCCTGCAAGAGGCCTTTAAAGAATCAAACATTGCAAACTATGTTTTCCAATCTGTTCAGCAGAATGCATTAAATCCTGTAATTCCTTATTTTCAGCACAACCAGGAATCAACATCATTTTCTGTTTAAGCAATCCAATAATATGTTGTTGATACTTTTAACATATGAAACTGACAGTTTAAGGCCCTAATGGCCAAGGTTGCAGAAGTCTAAACATTCTTACCCCATCTATCCAGGGCCCTGGAGTCTCTATCAGAGGGGGTAGGGTTTTTGGCAGCAGAAGCCTTAATGCCCTTGGGTCCCTGTGAAATAGTCTCTGGATCCGCAAAAGGATTTTTAAAAAGAAACTTGTGAGAATCAGGAACCCTGTAATATCTGTCAGGTTTTCTGGGAGCAGGAGGCAAAGAATCAGGGGCCAAACTAGACTCCAAAATGGCATCATCAAAAATGTCTAGTACAGAAGGTATAGTAAGAAATCACTAAGTCTCTTTTTCCAATCAGAAAAATCCTGGCTTTCCCAGGGGAAATGCTCCCTTAGAGTGTGCAAGTTTTCACCAAAAGAAAAATCTTCTGGAGGGGAAGCAGAGGGAATAGAGCCCTCTGCATCAGAATCCTCATAAGTAGATAAGGGTAAATCCAGATCATCAGAAGAATCAGAAAAATCAGAATCCTGGTCAGAAGATTCATAAACTATTTCAGTCCTAGGTCTCTTAGAAGAGGGTGGTTGGCTTCCCCTGATTAAAGTTATAAGATCTTCAGCCATTCTTATCATTTGTTTTTTAGGCATAGAGGCCTGAGCATGCGGCCTGGGCGTCGGTTTTCTAGACATGGTTCGAGGTTTAGGCCTTAAAGAAGAAGGAGGCATCAGTTTAATATGCAAGTCCGTAGGCCTGAATACACCCTCAAAAGCCGGTGCTTGCACAACAGCTCTGGACCCATCCAAGGTAGAGACATCCGCAGGTTCCACAGTTGAAGTATCTCGCGGCATACCGGACTCTGAATGGGTCTCAGTAGAGGCCTGCAAATCAGAAGTAGTGGGTATGAGGGGCTGCGAAAGCACCTCACTGAGTACTGGCAAACTGGCGACTGACGTAGGAGAAGCGTCGTCAGCAGCTTTGGACCTAGGCGGCCTGTCTGTCTTTATCTTTGCATTTTTTCAGAATTCTGGTAGTTGGATGGCTTACCGACGAGATTTCTGGATAACTGAACTGAGAACTGAAATACTTAGAGGCGAAAATATACCGATGACGAACAGTGCATTAATTAAATAAGGCACAAAACCGACAGCAAGGTACGTCGTGGTCAAGGCCTAGGCAAGGAATACAGTACAAATGAAAATCTTTGTGAGGTATTTGCTTTCCACAAGAAATGCAATTATTAACTTTTACTGACATCGGTAAGGAGCAAGAAAATATTTCCCCAATGGGGTACTTAGCTTTAGTTGAAGACTTCGGTTCTGAAATTCAAAAACGAAAATTTCAGGAGTCGGCCGACCGGCACTTGCAAACTGATTCTGCTTCGGGCACTGCACAGCAAGATAGACTGATGTAATGGCATCGGCTGCATGTTTTATACCCCTGACGAACTGACATCATGGAAGAAGGGACAGCAACCGATGCAGGACCCAAGACTTTGTTAATCAGGCCGGCTGAGGGCTACTGCAAGCAGATAACACAAATGTGATGACTGCAACAGTGAAACACGAAGAACATCAGCAACAGTCATCCCTCTGCACAAGTTGGGTCATCTACAGACCCACAAGTCTCAGTAGTTTAACACGCAAAGCCATGGAAAGCATCACCATGGAAATGATCAGTAATGATACAGTAAACCTCCAGACACCGGACCCAACACAAATTGGTTTCATCAACATCGGATCATGCATACTCAACCCGGTGAATTTTTTTGAGAAAGTCATCAGAGCAATGGATGAGGGCAAAATGGTTCACACTGCCTACGTTGACCTGGCCAAGGCATTTGACACAATACCCCACTCGGACATTGTTGACAAACTCAAGAAGTTAGGTGCAAACCCATATGTCAACTGGTGGATAACCAAATGGCTCACAGATAGGACCCAGGAAATAATAACTGGGGAATCTACTGCTGCAAAGAGGCCAGTCACAAGTGGAGTCCCTCATGGACTGGTCCAGGGACTTCTCCTTTTTGGATTTACTCCTCTGAAGTCAAGGCCAATGTCAATGGCCTCTGGCTGACTAAATTGGCAGATGATTGCAAATTAGGCGCTGTCTTTGAATCCCACATTGACACAAATGTTCACCAGGAAGGGCTGACACAGACAAATGACTGGTATCAGAGCCATGGACTAAAACTACATGCCAAGAAATGTGTAAAAGTAACCTTCGGGAAGTCATCCACCCCTGGTAACTATCATATTGACAACACACCCCTTACAGTTGACCCAGAAGACACAGACTTAGGGACACACAAAGTAATCTAGCCTTTGACCATCATGTGTCTTCAGTAGTCAGGAAATCATTCTATGTTGCGCAACCTACAAACAAATTTGTG
This sequence comes from Protopterus annectens, assembly GCF_019279795.1. Taxonomy (NCBI): domain Eukaryota; kingdom Metazoa; phylum Chordata; order Ceratodontiformes; family Protopteridae; genus Protopterus; species Protopterus annectens. The sequence goes on from NC_056746.1 coordinate 938,860,989, forward strand.
CATCTAGGTCCAAGCAAGTCATTGTTTCACTGTATTCAACATTCATCAGATCTACCATGGAGTACAATGCCCCATTTGTTATGTACTTAACCAGGCATATCCAACAACTGGAACATCCACAGAGATTCCTCACTAAAGAATACAGAGCATAAGCAACTTTTCCTACGTAGACCGCCTAAAGGCCCTATCCCTGTATTGTCTCATACAGGCTGTTGAGGGGATATCTACACTTGACATGCAGGGCATTGTCAGACCCCTCTCAGATGGACCACCTGCATATCTCCAAACAGCACCAGAATTTCCTGTTCTAAAGACTTAAACCTTGTCTGTGATATAAACAGGACCTGCTGGAGAGAAAGGTATGTATCCCTTAGATTACTCCATCTCTGGAACAGGCTCCACATCCATGTGAAGCAGGGTTCCTCCCTAGCATAATTCAACTTTAATTTGGACAACTGTATGGGGAAAAGGAAACTCATCCCTGGTTTGGCACCTAAGGCTCTAATAGGAACAGGCAGCCTGTAACTGTTTCATCTCCCAAGCCCCATCTTACACTTAAAGGTACCAGAACTTGCCAGAGATTTGGGATGCATGGCTAGGTTTAAAAAAGCCATCTATAAACATCTATGAACTTATATATGTATATGTATGCATGTGTGTGTTTATACATACATGCACATATATATACAACTATACAGAAGTCTTGAAAGTCAACAAAAAAAAAGGAGTGCAGGAGAAAGTGGGAGATAGAAAAGACAGACCAGGCTAGGAAAGAATACTGGTTGGCTAACAAAAAAGCTAAGAAAAGAGTTGCAATAGGAAAGAATAGGGCATCAGAGGCACTCAACCAGCTTCTGGAAAGTGAATCAGTAGGTGGCACAAAGAAACTACATTAAGTTACAAGGCAAAGACATAAAGAAAAAGATGATAAGGGATGCCAGCAACAACCTGCTTCCCAGCCCAGAGGCCATCAAAGGCAGTTGGAAAGTGTACTTACAGCAACTAATGAAAAAATCCTCATGGAAACTGCACTGTTCCAGACACAGAGCCTACACTGAGAGAAGAAGAGCAGCCCACCCCAGAGCAAGTAAGAACAGCACTAAGGAAAATGAAGTCAGAGTGCAACAGGCTCAGATAAGATCACAGCAGATATGATAAACATGCTGGGAGCGATGGGGAGAAATGGCTCCTGAGGGGACTCATAGCAGTATGGAGAAAAAGGCATATGCCAGATGACTGCAGAATAAGCATATTTGTGCCAGTGAACAAGAAAAAACTGGAAATACATAACTGTGGGCAGTACAGAGGTATCAAACTCCTGTCACACTGCATGAAAGTTCTGGACAGGGTGACTGATCAATGGATACGCATAGTAGAATGTAAGATGAGCAGTTCAGATTCAGATCAGGATGCAGCACAACTGACCCGATGTTTGCAGTGAGAGAGTTAGTTGAGAAGAAGCTACAGATGAGGAAAGAGTCCAACTGGGCATTCCTAGACTTGGAGAAAGCATATGACAAGGTCCCAAAAAAGCTGATTTGTGAAGTACTGAGGCGGTTCAAAGTCCCAGAAACAATGGTGGAATTAGTGCGGGTTATGTAGAAGGACCCAAAGACTCAAGTAAGAACAGTGTTCGGCCTCACATAGGGGTTCCCTCTGGGAGTGGGTGTACACCAAGGTTCAGCTATGAGCCCACTGCTGTTCAAACTGGTGATGGACTACATTAGCAAACAGGCTGGAGGAGACAGATCAACAAAGTTGCTGTTTGCAGATGATGTGGCATTACAGGCAGACTGAGTAAGAACTTCAGCAAAGGATAAGGGAATGGAATGCAAAACTGAAAGTACATGGGATGAAACTAAACACAGATAATACAGTGGTGATAGTACACTGGGGAAATCAGAAGAAAGTGAAAAATGAGATACAAGGGAGGATGAGGAGAAGGGAAGTCTAAATGAAGAGGTCAAAGCTAGAATCAGAAGGGCTGCAGCCAAAAGGCATAAATTCTCAGGTGTAGTCTATGACAGAAGAATGCCAAGAAGCTGAAAAGTAAGGTAACACACACACGGACATATATATGACTGTAAAAATGCACTTGCCAAACACTGTAAAATTAATCCTCAGTGCTCTGTTTTTGAAAAAGTTTCCACTATTTTTGGTAAATGCAACTCTTTACTCGAAGCCAAGGACCTCAAAGGTAAGTGAGACTAGGGCGGACACACCCCGGGTTTTAATGGACATATAAATGTTAAAAGCATTCTTAAATGTAACAGATAACATATCATGTCACTAATATGTTAATTAGCACTGTTGGATTTTGAAGCCAGTAGTTCCTTTAGCCATAATTCTGATGAAGTTCGTTGTTAAACATTATATGAACGAAAGCACTCAATTTCTTATATATACTTAGTGATCGCTTATTAAAAGTAGATTATTATTTTATTCAGAACATTTCTTCAATTTTTTTTTTCTTAAGGTTTTCGAAGTGTATTTAGTTACAGCATTACCAGCAGTTGGATAGTTTATTAGTGTTTATATATATATATATATATATATATATATATATATATATATATATATATATATATATATATATATATATATATATATATATATATATATATACACATATATACATATATACACACACACACACACACACACACACACACACACACACACACAGACATATGTATACGGATCTCGTACTATTGAGTGAAAGCTCAAACAACCAAACCCACATCGGCCGAACACACTTTAGCGGAAGTGCTTTTCACCGAAAAAGCACTTTCGCTTAAGTGCATTAAAAAAATCTAACAAATA
>NC_056746.1:938873811-938878811 GCF_019279795.1 Protopterus annectens
AAACACAGGGAGGAGACAAAATTAGTAATAATGACCTGAGAACACTTCAGCAAGAACTTACGGTACTGTTATATCTATTATCACTTCATCTCAACCCCAAATACATATCCAACTGACTTGCACCTATCTTCCTCTCACTACCACTTATACTACTCAGTCAGTCTCCTCACTTACTCCTCTATCTTCCCCTTCCATCCCATTAGCATATCTCATTAGTTCCACCTTCATGTGGAGCTTCTTCTTTATATCTGTTTGAGTTTAGTGCAATATTTGTATACAACATTTAGGTATATGAGTTTAGAACAGTATCTGTTTGAGCTTAGTACTATCTGTATATACATCCTACCTTTATTCCTAGCATCTGGCTAGATATTGGTATATCTGTTCATTACTATGTTTCATATTGTATGTATAGCTAATATTTGCTATTGCATGTATATTCAATTGTTCTTCATGTACTCTGCTGCTCATTTATTGTTCTGTTGAGCTTTTCACTCCGGACCTCCACTGAGAAAAGTACCTGTGGCCATTTGGAATTTCCCCGGTAAATAAATAAATAATATTCACTAGGTCATATAAATATGGGGAGATTCCTCAAGATTGGAGATGTGCTTATTAAACTAGTCTTTAAGGGAAAGGGGAGTAGGACAACCATATAGACCCTTAAGTCTACTTTCATTTTGTGCAAAAATAATGGAGAAGGTAATATTGGATAAGTTATTGTCAAAACTGGTTAGACTGGGACTTGAAACTATATATCAGCATGCATATTTTGAAAATAGATCTATTACCACCTGTAACATGATGTTATATAACAACAGAAGCACTTGGGCTTCAGACCAGTTGTTTTACATTAGGAAGGTTTGTGGCCTGCACTGTGGTGGCAGGACAGGTAGTTTACATCCTTCTAAGTTGGGAACTGCTGATTGAGGGCTCAGTGTCTGTTATTCTAAAAGTGTATTATTTCTGGTTTAAACACTTGGGCTTCAGGCCAGTTATTTTACATTAAGAAGGTTCTGCACTCTTGTGGGAGGAGAGGCTGGACTCTGCCCTTCTGAGCTTGGAATTTCTGGTTAAAGGCTTATAGTGCCTGCATATCTGAACTGTTTCTTACTGAAATTGGTACACCTTGTTTGCTGTAGCATAGACTAGATCTAGGCCTGCTGAATCTAGCTTTGTTTGTATGCTTGTTGTTTGTTTGCTTGTTATTTCCCTGAAACGCTAATTCCACCTAAAACGCGGCTTTTCAGCGCTTCTGTGGATCCCTAGTGATATCTGCATTGCTTACTGTATTTATTTCCTTGTTTCACTTGAAAGAAAAGAAAGTTACTGTTTGTCATTTTAAGTTACCTATAACACATTGCATTTAAGTTACTGGCACTTGCTCACTAAAGCAATTATATAAGTCAGCACTAAAAAATTAAAAGCACTACACCCTCACAAACTCCCCTTGAACACCTTGTTCCCCATTGGCCCTTTTTTTCAATTATAAAGGAATTCCCAATACTATTCTAGCATGTCCAAAGGTCAGTTGTCAATCTCCTCTCTGGTCCAGCTGGTGAATCTGGGAATCTTGAGGCAATGTTACAACTGCCTCATGTACACAGACAACCCTCTCCTCCTCCCAAAAAATTCCAACACATGTGAGAGATGCAACCATATAGCCAAACTGGAGGCTAAGCTCTCTCAACTCAGTACTGGCATAACCAGTCAGGAGGAGAAGGAAACCACACTCACTACAATTCCAGTCTCACACAGACCTACCACAACAGCAAACCAAACAGATAAACACACAAAAACATACTCGGAGGCTCTAAATAAAAATCTGCCTAAGCAGCAAAGACCTCCAAAGCAGACAACCAAGCAACCGCTACCCCAAAACAAAACACGTGCAACACATAGCTCACAAACCAGTGTGCCGAACAGTCACAGCCCTTAAGGCTAAACAACACACCTGATACACTTGTAATAGGTGACTCTATCGTCGGGCACACTGACGTCCCGCTCAGCAGGCTGAACAAGGAGAAGGTCACGTTGAGCTGCCTGTCGGGCGCTAGGATCCGCCACATAACACAAGCACTCAGGTCACTCCAAGGCAAGTACAAATATGACTCAGTCATTGTCCATGCTGGTGTGAATGACCTGAGACGTACCTCCCTGGACTACATGAAAAGAGACATAGAGAAGCTCTCTGAGCATGTAGCCCAGGCCGGTATGACCCTGACCTTGAGTAGCATCTTACCCTCACCAAGAATGATGCCACAATATGAAGACAAGATGATCAATTTCAACAATTGGCTTAAGTACTGGTGTCATTCAAAGGGGATCCAATGCCTGTCAGCCTGGGATGACATGCTAGACAAGCCACGATGCCTCGCTAGGGACGGCTTGCACCTGTCACCCCTGGGCTTTTGGATATTGGCAAAGGCTCTTGCTTCCCCCATAGTGCCTTTTTTAGGCAAAGCTCAAAAGACAAACCCACCTCCATAGGTATCACAAGGGATAAGAAACTAAGAGTAATGCTACTCAACGCCAGAAATCAAAACCTCAAGAAGCACGCACTTGAAACTCTCCTTAGCATGGAGAACATCGATATCTGCGCAGTAACAGAAACCTGATTCAAGGCTCCTGAGAGCACCCCAGCACTACCAGGTTATACCTCATACCATGCTTTTCGGCCACAAAACTTGGACCGAACCACAAAAGGAGGGGGAGTATCAATATTCGTCAAAGATACCCACACCTCCAGGTTGGTGGCACAGCACAAAGCATCAGAGACTATCTATGTGCAACTAACAGTGGGTAAAACTGCCTTACAGTTTATAGCCTGCTACAGACCACCCTCCCAAACCCAGGAACCCCACTCGGCCTTCCTGAGAACACTGGAAAATATGAAGGTCTCTCCAAACACCATTATATTGGGCGACTTCAACTACCCAAACATAGACTGGGAGCATTACTCAGGCTCCAACACCCTAGCCCAAAGGTTCCTAGAATTTATAAACTCAAATGCTATGGAACAACTTGTTACCACTCCCACAAGAGGGGAAAACATACTGGACCTGATCATCACCAACACGGGGACTCAATGCTCCAGACCAGAAGTGTATCCCTCAGTGGTAAGATCAGACCATAAACTAATCTCACTGGATATTCACATCCCAACCCCACCCCCTGCCCAGAAAACCACAGTGAAAAACTTCTCTAAAGCAAATTTCACACTCCTCAAAACCGAGGTGGAATCCTTCAAAGCCCCTGAGCCTGTAGAAAATATGGCCCAGACCGCAGAATCCTTTATAAACGCATTCTATGAACACCTTCAGGAATGCATGGATCATGCAATCCCAAATAAAACCAAGACCCAGTCCTTCAAAGGCAGATGTCCTGTCTGGTGGACCCCAGCCATAAACAAACTATACAATATAAGGAGGAAGCTACTACATGACAGAGCAAAATCCCAAAAAGGGAAGGCATCTATGATCAGTATTAGCAAAAAACTACGGGCAATCATAAAATCGTCTAAGGCCAGCTTCGAGAGAAAAATTGCACAGGACACTAAGGATAATCACAAGGCTTTCTTTAGTTATGTTAGGAACCTAGGTAGGAATTCCCAGATATGCTCAGAATTACTCCAAAATGACAAAAAATACATCGAACCCACAGACATTGCCAACATCCTAGCTGACAGGTTCAGCGCAAACTTCTCCACCCCCTCCCCATCAAAAGGGCAAATATCTATCCCAGCAGAGTGCTGCCCCCATGACATCTCAGATGCTCAGGTAAGAGCCGCCCTCACCAAAGCAAACAACACAGCATCAATGGGACATGACGGTGTCCCGGGCTGCATCCTACATGAACTCCAAGAAGAGCTAAACCCAAACATAAAACTACTGTTCAATCTCAGCCTTACTACAGGATATGTACCCAAAGAGTGGCGTACAGCAACAGTGGTCCCTCTCCACAAAGGTGGTGCCTCAACGGATCCTGGAAACTATCGCCCCATAAGCCTGACTAGCTTGGTCTGCAAAGCTATGGAAAGGATCATCATGGACCTTATAAATAAAGATATTGGGGACCTACAGACACTGGATCCTACCCAGATCGGCTTTGTTAAGGGCAGATCCTGCCTCTTAAACCTGGTTGATTTCTTTGAAACAAACAGTCACCAAGGCCATTGATGAGGGGAAGGTGGTCCACACAGCCTACCTGGACCTCGCAAAAGCCTTCGATACAATACCCCACTCGGGCATTATAGATAAGCTCACCAGCTTAAATATAAACCCCTATGTCACTAGATGGGTTGCAAACTGGCTCAAGGACAGAACACACATGGTTAGAATTGCTGGAGCCATGTCAGACTCCAAACCAGTTACAAGTGGCGTCCCACAAGGCTCTGTCCTGGGACCTCTCTTGCTCAGTATATATTTCTCGGAGGTACAGGCCAACACGGAAGGACTGTGGCTGACCAAGTTCGCAGATGACTGCAAACTGGGCACCATAATAGACTCTATAGCTGACACAAGCATCCTCCAAAAGGGCCTCATAGAAACAGACAACTGGTGCCAGAGCCATGGCCTCAAGCTAAACGCCAAAAAGTGTATAGTCATCCCCTTTGGCAAAAACAAAGTGCCCACAAATTACCACATAGGTGGTAATCCATTAAGTACAGAAGAAGTAATTAGGGACCTGGGGACCCAAGTTGATAACAATCTCTCATTTGACAACCACGTGGCCAAAGTGGTTAGAAAAACATTTTATATAGCCCACCTAATCATGAAGAGATTCACATCTAGATCAGGGGAGGTCATCGTGCCTCTTTACTCATCCCTCATTAGGCCCATAATTGAGTACAATGCCCCTTTTGGGATGTACCTTACCAGACACCTGCAGCAACTGGAAAGACCCCAAAAGTACCTCACCATGAGGATCAAAGGGCTCAAACAGATGCCATATGCTGCCCGGTTAAAGAAACTTCAGCTCTACTCAGTGGCATACCGCCT
>NC_056746.1:938881311-938903811 GCF_019279795.1 Protopterus annectens
CAGCCACATCACTGAGTTGAGATACAGACAACTTGAGCATTCTGAGATTCCAAAAAACATAAATTGCCTGTTTTTTGCTTATTTTTACTATTTATTACACTGTTTTTTTTTTATTGGGTCCCACCTACTTTTATACCGTATTTATTTACTGGGTACTAAACTACACTGTTGTACTGCAATTGCCTCCTTTACTGTGTCTGTTAAATTGAATTTTATTACTGTTTTCACTGTTTACAAAGCTTTTTTGTTAGGTTTCACTGTTAAGTATTTACTGGTATTTTTCACTGTTTTTAAGATATACTGCTTGTTCTGGTTTTCGCTCCAAGCAGTGTTTAAATAACTGATCTGTTAACTGTTTAAATCATTTTTTAAAGCTGCCTTGGTGATTTTCTGCTGTTTTAAATGTTTTTTTTAGTGTTTCACTGTTATTTTTCTGCTGTTTTAAGCTTTCGCTAGTGTTCTCCACTGAAACCAGGGTAGCTGGTAGCTGTAGCATAGTCCAGATACAGCCTTGCTGCTTCAGGAACTGTTTGCAGTGGTTTGTTTGTTCTGAACACGTTTTCCAGAACATCTTGGACTGGAAGGGGCCAATCTGCACTTTTGTGAGAGAAGTGTACTGATTGGGACCTGTCTGGTAAAGGAAGGCTGGTCTATGGCTTGGAATAAGCATCCTCACTGTTCCTTTAGAATCTTTTAAAATTTTTTTCAGGTCTTTAGCTTCTGGTATTTAGGCCCTACTATCTGCTTGTTTGCACGTTGCGCAGCACCGTGCACTTCAGCTCAGTTGTGCGTGAAAGTCAGACAGTTCAATTTAACAAATTTTCCCTAAAACCTAGATAGAAATATCCATCCATTGAGCTCCTCTGTGATCATTTCTGAATAACCACCCCCTAGTGACAACAGTTTTCAACCTAGCATTATGGAGAGTTGGACTACCCTTGTTTCTTCTGCCAGGCTTGTTGAATTGTGTCTCTTGAGCCAGTGTAGCAATTGGCTCATGTACTCAGATAACCCTCTACTAATAACAAATTCTAGTACAGAGTGCGAGAGAAGTATTTACACCAAGAATCTAGAAACAATGCCCTCTCTCACTCAATACAGTAAGAAAGAGAAGGTTGTCAACTCACCCACCACTACATATGCTCATAATACCACTACTCATAAACATAGTATGCATCAAATACATAAATCCACATACACGGAGGGTCTCTCGAAAAACTTACCGAAACACTAGAGACCTCCAAAACACAAGACTGCTACATTTAACAGTCCCCACAGAACCCATTACATACAGCAACACCAGTGTCTCACCCACTAAGCCAGTAAGGCACAACACTCAAAAAACAAATTTTCTTGTCATTGGAGACTCATTAGTGAGAAATAAGGATGTCCCACTCACCAGGTTGGACAAGGAGAAAGTCACGGTCAGCTGCCTGTCCGATGCCATGATTCATCAGACCACGCATGCACTCAGGTCTCTCAGCAACAAGTACCGTTATGACTCTGTCATAGCTCATGTTAACTGGAATGATCTGAGCTGTACCTCACTGAACTATATGAAGTGAGAGATGGTTGAGCTCTCTCTGTATATGTCCCAGGCAGGTATGTCCCTAGCCTTGAGCAGCATACTACCCTCACCTTGAATGATGCCACAGTATAAACAAAAAAATGATCGATTTCAATGATTGACTTACTTTTTTGGGCCATTCAAAGGAGATCCAGGTCCTGTCAGCTGGGGAAGTCATGGTTGACAAACCTCGCTGATTTGCCAGAGAAAGTTTGCACCTGGCACCTCTAGGCTTTTGGTTGCTGGCAAAGGCTCTTACCTTCCCCATAGTGCCTTTTTTAGGCAAGGTCTCAAAAACAACATCATCAATGTTAAATTAACCTATCAGAACAAAATAAGGGTCATGCTGCCAAATGGTAGAAGCTTAAACCAAAAAGTGCATTACCTGGAAGCGCTTCTATCACTGGAGGATGTAGATGTCTGTGCAGTCACAGAAACCAGGTTCAAGGCCTCAAACAGTACCCCAGCCTTTCAACGCTACAATGCCTTCCACACCTTTACACCACAAAATGAATGCATGAAAAACAAAGGAGGTGATGTTTCAATTGATATTAGAGATAAAGTCAGCTCCTGTCTAGTTAGACTGGACAACTCCATTGAGTTAGCCCAGGTCACGGTGGGTAAGACCCCCATTCAAGTCATAGCCAGTTATAGGTCCCCACCCATGGGTCACAACGCCCAAGAAACCTACTTGACCAAACTAGAGACGATCCAAATTTTACCAAACACACTGGTTATGGGGGATTTCAATTATCCCACCATTAACTTTGAAACCCACACTAGTGCAAACTCTCTATCACAAAAGTGCCTTGACTTTATTAATTCAAATGCCCTAGAAAAACTGTGAATACTCTGACAAGGGGAACAAACATTCTGGATTTGGTCCTCACCAACATGTCAAACAGATACACTGCTGCAACTGTTGGACCCTCTGTTAAAACTTGACCACAAATCAGTCACCTTCGAGCTGGCAGTAACACTATAACTCACAAAGGGTGAAATCAGACTAAAAAACGTCATGGCAAACTATATCCTCCTAGGTCTTTGTCTTTCGGCTTTTCCGGGTTAGGGGTCACCACAGCAGAACTCCAGTCCGCTAATGATTGGCAGTGGATTTTTATCCATTCACGTACGCACCTGTTTGCATTCTTTAACATCTCTCGACCACAGGGAGGACATGCAGACTCCACACAGAAAGTGCTCCAGCCGAGAACTGAGTGGGAGAACCTCCTCCTAGGTGAAGGTATAAATGCATTCCAAGCACCACCCCCAAGCGGGAAGTGGTAACTACACCAAAGCTTACAATGAAGCCCTGTACAATCACTTGCATAAGTGTGTAACCTCAATGTACCATAAAGAATCCAAGACAGAGCCCCAAGTAAAAACAAGCTGCCATGGCGGACGTCCAGCATCAACAGACTTTACAATAAACACAAAAGGTTGCTGTCCAAGGTAATAAAGACAAGGCTCCAACAATGGAAAAGCACCCTCCTCAGCTTCAACAGGCAAATAAGACAACTTGTCATACCCTCCAAGGTCTCCTTTGAGAGAAACGTAGCAAGTACATCCAAGGATAACCATAAGGCCTTTTACAGCTAAGTACGTAACCTAAAGGTTAGGACCCAAGCATGTGCAGAACTAGTGGTCAACAGTATAACACACACTGACCCCACAGAGGTAGCAAACCTGCTAACAGATAGGATTGGTGAACATTTCACTCCCCTATTCCCTCCTAACTTACAACAAACCCCACTCCACCCTACATATCTGAAGAACAGGTCCACAAAGCCTTGCCCAAGGCAAAAAATACAGCCTCTATGGGACCAGATGATATCCCAGGTTGTCTTCTAAAGTGGTTAAACATGAAGTAGCATCACCACTACGCACTCTTTTCAATCACAGCCTAAACACAGACTTTGTTCCTGTGGAATGGAGAACAGGAACAGTTATTCCCCTCTACAATGGTGGCCTAGCAACAGACCCAGTGAATAATAGGTTCATAGGTAGGTACTAGGCTATCGGCTCAAAGGCCTAAGTAAGCCTAGCCAACAAGGTTCCCTGGCTTATGCCACCCAAGAAAGTTATTTTCCTGTGCCCCTGTTGAGCAGAGCCACAGAAGTGATCCCCAGGGTGTATTTCCTTTTTCCCATCCACTCTTCAAGATTTTTCTTGAAGCGTGCTAATGAGGAACTTTGCTTGACATAGATGGGTAGCTTGTTCCAGAGTATGGGAAGTATCTGGGACAGGAATCTATCCCTCCAGCATGTCCTGTTTATTGTGGTGATAAGGTGTAGGTCCCTAGAGCATGTAGCTCAGAGGGATTGGGATTTCTTTAGGTGTAGCATGTCCAACAGCTCTGGGTTTGACATAGCTTTATATGTTAGGCAGAGATCACCTCAGAGTAGGCGATATGCTGCGGAGTAAAGCTGGATTTCTTGGAGATTTTCAGGGTAGGGCACCTGTTTGAGGCCAGTAATCCTCTTTGTGAAGTACTTCTGTGGCCTTTCCAGCTGCTGCAGATGTCTTATGAGGTACATTCCAAAAGGGGCGTTGTACTCTCTAATGGGTCTAATGAGTGTCGAGCAGAGAGGAACAATGACCTCTTTTTTCCTGGATGAGAACCCTTTTGTGATGAGGTTTGCCACGTAGAAGGATTTCCTGACTACTGTGGCGATGTGATTATCAAAGGAGAGGCTACTGTCCACTTGGGTCCCAAGGTCTCTAATCACACATTCGGCATCAAGTAGACTGCCGCCTATGTGGGACCAAAGGGAATGACAATGCACTTTTTGGCATTGAGCTTGAGGCCATGGCTCTGACACCAGGCATCTGTCTCAGTGAGGCCCTTCTGTAGGATGTCCACATCATTTGGGGACTCGACTATGGCTCCTAGTTTGCAGTCATCTGCGAACTTCATTAGCCAATGGCCTTCTGTGTTAGCCTGTACTTCTGAGAATGACCTCTTTTTTTCCTGGATGAGAAACCTTTTGTGACGAGTTTTGCCATGTAGAAGGATTTCCTGACTACTGTGGCGATGTGATTATCAAAGGAGAGGCTACTGTCCAATTCGGTCCCAAGGTCTCTTATCACACATTTGGCGTTAAGTAGACTGCCACCTATGTGGTAGTTCATGGGTGCAGAGTTTTTACCAAAGGGAATGACAACGCACTTTTTGGCATTGAGCTTGAGGCCATGGCTCTGACACCAGGCATCTGTCTCAGTGAGGCCCTTCTGTAGGATGTCCACATCATTTGGGGACTCGACTATGGCTCCTAGTTTGCAGCCATCTGCAGACTTCGTTAGCCAAAGGCCTTCTGCGTTAGCCTGTACTTCAGAGAAGTAGATACCAAACAGGAGCGGTCCCAGGACTGAACCCTGTGGTGCTCCACTTGTCACTGGTTTGAAGTAAGATTTAGAGTCTGCAACTTTTACAGTGTGGGTTCTGTCAGTGAGCCAGTTGGCAACCCATCTTGTGATGTAGGGATTTATACCAAGTTTAGTGAGTTTAGCTATAATTCCAGAATGGGAGATGGTGTCTAAAACCTTGGCGAGGTCAAGATAGGGTGTGTGAACCCCTTTACCCTCGTCTACATCTTTGGTGACTGCCTCAAAGTCATCGATCAGGTTCAGGAGGCATGATCTGCCTTTCACAGACCCGAACTGGGTGGGGTCCAGAGTTTGGAGGTTACTAATGTCTGTGCTTATGAGTTCCATGATGATACGTTCCATGGACTTACAAACCAGGCTCGTCAGGCTAATAGCGTGATAGTTCCTCGGATCAGTGGTGGTTCCCCCTTTGTGGAATGGGATAACTGTTGCTGTGCACCATTCAGGTGGCACAAAGCCTGATGTGAGGCTATGAGTGAACATGTATGTGGGGAGCCAGTTCATTCTGAAGTTCATGTAAAATACAGCCTGGGATTTTGTCCGGTCCCATGGATTCTGTGTTTTTGGCTTTAGAGAGTGCAGCTTTTACCTGCGTAGTTGTGATTACAGGGGCTCTGCATTCTTCCTGTATAGATATGGGCCCTTTAGGGGGTGAGAGAGGGGTAAAGTTAGCACCGAACCTATCTGCCAGGATGTTGGCAATATCAGTTGGTTCTGTAATTTTCATGCCATTGTGCTGTAACTCAGAGCAGATTCGAGTGTTGCCATTGAGAATCTTGACATAGCTACAGAATGTTTTGTGGTTGTCCCTAGAATCAGTGGCAATTTTGTTTTCGTAGCTAGCTTTGGAGGATCTTATAAGAGATCTCAGCTTCTTAGTGAAGCTGATCAGGGAGATCCTCCACTCATGGGATTTTACTCTCTTTTGCAAGTTTTTCCTTCTGTTGTAGAGTTTGTTTATGGCAGGGGACCACCAGACTGGCTTCCTTTTTTTGTTGGATATCGTCTTGGTTCTGTTTGGGATAGCACGATCCATGCACTCGTGTAAGTGCTTATAGAGTGTATTTGTGTAGGATTCAGCAGTCGTAACTGTATTGTCCATCTGCATGGGTGTCATGAAGTTCGCCACTTCTGTCTTAAGAAGCATGAAGTTGGCTTTGGAGGCATTTTTTACCATGGTTTCCTTAATGGGGGTGGGGGCGGGATGTGGATGTCTAGGGTGATTAGTTTCTGGTCGGATCTGACCAATGAGGAGTTGACTTCAGGTGTGGAACACCGGTCACTCATGTTGGTAATGACTAGGTCTAAGATATTGTTGCCCCTGGTGGGGGTGTGGGTAAGTTGATCCAGGCCACTGGAATTTAGTTTGTACACGAGTAGTTTTCCCAGTTAATGGTGGGGTAGTTGAAATCGCCCATTATTAGGGTGTTTGGTTGAACCCTAATATTTTCCAGTATAGCAAGAAAAGAGAAGTGGGAATCCTAGGGCAAGGTGGGGGATCTGTAGCAAGCTACAATTTGGATTGCAGTTTTGCCCAGAGTTAGTTGCACTTGGATAACCTCAGATGCATTATGTGTGGAGCAACTAGCCTGGAGGTGTGGATATCCTTAATGAATATGGACACACCTCTGCCTTTGGTGTTCTGGTACAGGTTAGATGGCCAAAATGTGTGGTATGCGTTATAGCCTGGTAATGCAGGGGTGCTCTCTTGAGCCTTGAACCAGGTCTCAGTCAATGAACAAATATCGATGTTCTCCATTTTAAGGAGTGCATTTTGAGATTTAGACTTCTAGCATTGAGTAGCATTACCCTCAGTTTTTGCTTGCCTGTTCCTGTTACAGTGGTGAATTTGTCATTTGAACCTTGCCTAAAAAAGGCACTATAGGGACAGCAAGAGCCTTAGCCAGTATCTGGAATCCCATGGGCGACAGGTGCAGACCATCTCTGGCAAAGCATCATGGTCTGTTGACCATGTCGTCCCAGGCAGACAGATATTGGATCCCCTTAGAATGACACCAGAAGCTTAGCCAATTGTTGGAGTCAATCATTTTCTCCTTGTACTGCGGTATCATTCTGGGCGATGGCAGGATGCTACTCAGAGCTAGGGTCGTACCTGCCTGGGCTACAAGATCGGAGAGCTCTTCCATGTCTCTTTTCATATAGTCCGGGAAGGTACGTCTCAGGTCATTCACACCAACATGGACAATGTCAGAGTCATATTTGTACTTGTTGTGGAGTGACCTGAGTGCATGGATTATGTGTTGGATCCTTGCACCTGACAGGCAGCTGACAGTAACCTTCTCCTTGTTTAGACTGGTAAGTGTGACATCAGTGTGCCTGACTATAGCGTCACCTATGACTAGTGTGTTAGGTATGCTGTTTTGCCTTATGGGCTGTGGTTGACTGGCACACTGAGTCTGTGGGCTATGTGTCATTTGGGTTGTGTTGGGGGCGGAAGCTGCTTGCCTCTCTGCTTTGGAGGTCTCTGTTGCTTGAGCAAATTATTATTGAGAGCCTCCACAAATGTTTTTGTGTTTCTATGTGTGGATTTTGGTGGTGTAGGTTTAGTGGGACTATGTGATGAGTGTGGTGTGGTGCAAGTGTTTACCTTGTCCTCTTCACTGTCAAGTTCAGTCTTGGTTGGAGAGAGCTTTACCTCCAGTTTGGCTAGATAAGTGCATCTCTCACAGGTTGTAGTGTTGCATGGTAGGAGGAGAGTGTTGTCTATGTGCATGAGGCAATTGCTACATTGCCCTAAGATGCCCAGATTCAACAGATAGACAGGAGAGAACACTGGGAGCTGACCCTCGGACATGCTTGAATAAAGAACTATTTTCCTCTAGGCAAGTGAGGAAAGTGAGTACAAGAGCTGTTTTTTCCTAAGCAAGTGAGAAAAGTAAATACAAAACTGTTTTCCTCTAGGTAATGAGGAAGGGTGAGTGCTGTAGTAATGTGTAGCTTATGTAGTGCTTACAACAAGTTCTGAATAAGTGCTGAGCATGAATAAGCAAATTCAAGTGCTAAAACAAAGGATCTGTATCTGAACTAGACTAGTTACAGGAAAGAAACAAGTGCAAATGCGGGCTTTTAAATCAGAAAGTTGACAGAGATGTAAAAATTGCCCAAACGGCCAATAACTACAATTTCTGGCCCAGAAACCACTCCTTAGGTGGTAGACAGGTTACCTAGTGCTTACTACTCCCACTGATAAGCTAGCAGGCTTCCCTCCAAACACAGAAAGGCTTGGGGTCCTCAGGAGCTTGCAAACAGTCATGGATACAGCAAATCTATATCTGGACTAGACTAGGTACAGGAAAGGGGAGAAACAAGTGCAAATGCGGGCTTTTAAATCAGAAAGTTGAGAGAGATGGAAAAACTTCCCAAACAGCCAATAACTACAATTTCTGGGCCAGAACCCAAAACCACTCCTTATGTGGTGGATAGGTTACTTAGTGCTTACCACTCCCACTCATAAGCTAACAGGCTTCCCTCCAACACAGACCAGCTTGGGGGACTCAGAAGCTTACAAACAGTCCTGGATATAGCAAATCTGTATCTGGACTAGACTAGTTACAGGAAAGGCAGGAAAGAAGCATACATTTTTTTGTTACAGTTAAGCAGAACACAGGGAGATTCTAGCAAAGTTTTTTTTTTTTTTTTTTGTAAAGGAAAGTGGGAGAGGAGAAGCAGAAGATAATTCAAGGTTAGGAATCTAAGTGGGTTAGCCTTCTCAAATGTTTTCTCTGTCTTAGGTAGAATGAGCTAATAACACTAGACTGGGAGGAGTGTCCCAGATCGAATTTACAGTAAAGGCGGGCAACTGCAAAGCCACCAAGTATAACAGCAACACATCGACAGGGAAGGAGGGTGGGAACAATACTACAGCTACTAGCCTATACTGTTTTAGACACTAAACACTACAGAAATGTTTATCACAGCAGTGAGCCATAAGCCTGACCAGCCTCATCTGTAAGACCACTGAAAGAATAGTTATATAAAATCTTACCATGACCTGCTCTTCTATATGCTTCAGTATTCATCACATAAGGGAGTCCACCGCCGGTTGACTCGTATGTCCAGCCACTATCCAAAATCCTTCATGCTACTGTGAGGGATATGCTACGCCGCAATAAATTACGTGTACATCAGCCATAAAGAGAAGTCGGGTATAAAGCGGATGTCAGCACGCACCTACCTCAGAAATGTGTGTCACCCAGCAGCAGCCTGAGATTCAGGTTGAGAAGCATATCAATAGGAAACCAGGCAATCATCATGGGAAAGGCAGGGTGGGGAACGCAATACTGCAGCATATAGAACAGAAGGAGATCTATGGTTATGGTAAGATTTTACGCAACTATTCTATGTCCTTCTATTCATATGCTGCAGTATTCATCACATAAGGGGGAATGCCACAGCTCAAGCTTGGGACAGGTTGGGAGGAGGAACAGCCGATGCTTTCTCAATAAATCCATGTAGGATTGCTCTTGCAAACCTAGCTCTGGAGTTAAAGATGGTGTCAAGCTTGTAGTGTTTTGTGCAAGTATGGACAGAGGACCATGTAGCTGCCTCCAGAATGGAGCCAATGTCCAAACCTCTAAAAAATGATCCAGAGGAGAGCACTGCTCTGGTGGAGTGAGACTTCAATGGGGAATCAAGTGTTTTTCCATTTTACAAATAGCAAAAGGAAATGGCTTTACAAATCCAGTTGGAAATAATTTTCTTGGAAAATGACTTACCCAGAGGTCTTGGGTAGTAAGAGACAAACAGGCAGTTTGATTTGCAAATATGCTTGGTCTTGCCAACATAGTACCTGAGTTGTCTTTGCACATCCAAGGTGTGCAAGATTACTTCACTGGGACACTGGGATGAAGGAAAAAAGGTAGGAATGTTAATGGACTGATTTAAAGATAACTCATTCACCACTTTAGGCATAAAGGTAGGGTCTGTATGCAGGGAAACCCTATCTCTATGGAAGACAGTGACGGGGGGAATAGACATCAGGGCCTGTAACTCTGAAACCCTTCTAGCAGAGATAATTGCCACTAACAAGACAGTTTTCCAAGTACAATGTTGCAGGGAAAAGGAGCTTGCTGATTCAAAGGGTGCCAGTGTAAGCTTCTCCAGCACAAAATAGAGATCCCAAGGAGGGGGTACTGGTTTCCTTGGAGATATGATATGAAGGACGCCTTTCAAGGAATAGCTTTACCTGTAACCTAGAGGCCAAACATGGAGTCACAGGCAGACAAGAAGAAATGGCTGAACGGTGAGCCTTCACCAAAGAATAGGACAACCCACCCTTCATCAATTCACACAGACAGGATAAAACAACCAGGACATTAAATGACAGCTGTTGAAGGTTCTTTTTATGACATCAGATGGAAAACCTTTTCCATTTGGAAATGTAGGATTTCCTAGTTGCGGGTTTTCTGGCCTCCTGCAGAACTTTTAGCATGTCCTCATAAAAAAGTTGTCTGTAAGGGATAAAAACCCTGGCACCCACAATGTCAGATTCAGAGTTGAAAAATGTGGATGTACTAATGTTCCCTTGTCCTGTGTGAGTAAATACATCCTTTGGGGTAACTTGTGGCGATTTCCCCTGGCTAGGTGCAGGAGAAAGGGGAACCAGTGCTACCTTAGCCAAAAGGGAGTCACCAGCAAGATTTTTGGTTGATCCTGCTGAATCTTCAGTAGGAGCTTGTGCAACAGTGGCAAGGGGGGAATACATACAGAAATATCCCTCTCCAGGATAAGGTCAGAACATCCACCTTCCACACCAGGAGATGTGGGACCCTGGCACAAAATTTTGGAAGCTGTCTGTTCATGGGGGAAGCAAACAGATCTATCTGAGGTGTACCCCAATGATGGATTAGGTCCAGACACACATCCCTGTGCAACATCTACTTGTGAGATTGCGTAATGGACCTGCTTAAAGATTCTGCCACTGTATTCTGGGCTGAGGGGAGATAAACCACCTGTATGGAAATTTGTTCATGGGGGTCATTTGCATATATCCCATGTGCCTCTGTCACAGGAGGTTTGGAAGGTCACTCATGGGAAGTTCTAGCTTGGCTAGTGTTTTCATTTAATTTTTACTGGCTCTGTAAGGTTAATTCTCAAGCAAGTAGGGCTAGTCACAGAATGTAGGACTTCACCCCCCCCCCCGTTTGTTGATGTACCAAAGAGCCATGGTATTGTCTGTGAACCACCTCAGCACTCCTGGAGCAAGGCTGCTCCTGAAAATTTGTAGTACCAGAATCAGAGCCCTCATCTCCTTTACACTATGTTCTTAGGCCTGCTTGGGAGACCAAACATCTCCAACTCTCCAGGCTTGGAGAGTTGTACCCCAACCTGTGTCTGAAGCGTTTGTGAATAACTCTTGGGAAGGAAGAGGTGGCTGCAGTGGTAGGCCCAGGTTTCTGTTTACCTGGAGGATCTACCATTCTAGTTCCCTTTTTAAACAATGCAGGAGTGGAATCAGAAACTTGTAGGGGTGTAAGTGTTGCATCCACACTGTTCTTAGGTACCACTGCAACTTCCTCATGTGTAATCTTGTGAAGGGTATCATGGAGATAGTGGATG
Organism: Protopterus annectens; assembly: GCF_019279795.1. Classification (NCBI taxonomy): domain Eukaryota; kingdom Metazoa; phylum Chordata; order Ceratodontiformes; family Protopteridae; genus Protopterus; species Protopterus annectens. The sequence continues at coordinate 938,892,845 of NC_056746.1, forward strand.
CCATGTACCCTAATAGAGGAAGAAAATCCCTAGCTGTCAAGGACTGGAGGGGAAGAATGCTCTGAAAGTAGGAAGTCAGGAAGAAAACTTTCTCTCCTGGAAGAGAGGCTAGCATTTTGTCTGTTTGTATCCTGCTTCCCAGGAAAATGTGATCCTGTGGAGGGATGAGGGAAGACTTCTGGAAATTTATAGTGAACCCCTGACTCTGTAGAAGGACAATAGTAAAGGAAGGGCTTTCTTGAAGAGGCTTTGGGGATTGAGCCTGAATCAGAAGGTCATCTCAGTAAGGGAAAATTTGAATTCCCTGTGTTCTGCAGAAAGCTAGAACAGGTGCCAAGGACTTTGGAAGACCCTTGGTGCCTGGAGAGAGACCAAAGGACAAAGCACAAAACTGAAAATGCCAGGAAGCCACAGAAAAACAGAAAAATGTCCTGAACCTTGGGTGGATGGGAAAGTGAAGGTAGGCATCTTTTATATCCAGAAACATTATGAACCCCTGAGAGAGAATTAGAGGTAGCAGGGAACGCAGAGTCAACATAAGGAATGAAGGGACTATGAGAAAGGTGTTTAAATGGGAAAGGTCCAGGATGGGTCTACAGGGGCCAACATTCCTGGGGACCAGAAACATCCTGGAGAAAAACCCCTCCCCCTTGTTGGGAAGTTGGAGCATCTTTGACAGTTCCCCGAGAAATCAGGTTCATGACATCCTGAGGAAAGAAACTCAACTGGTCTTTAGGGGGTGGGGTGGAATTCCTCTGAGTGACAGGAATTTTTCCCAAACTATAAAATATCCTGTTTTGATAATGCAGAATACCAAACAGTCCTGAGTAATCAGCTTCCAAGCAGCAAGGGACTGACTGAGGTGATGGGACAAGGGGGTGGATGGCCCTGTGGGCTCTGACAGTCACAAAGTACTTGGCTTGGTTTGAGACTGAAAGGACTGTTTAGAGGCAGGGGTAGAAGAAGCAGACTTAGAAGAGGCTGGCTTTCTATGTCCCTTCTTACTCTTGGATGAAGAAAAGACAAAAAAGATATCCTAATAAAAGCAGTTTTTACTGGATAACTTCTTTGGAGCCATGGGAAAGGGGAAACAAGAAGATGTTTAACATCTTGGAACTCCTTTCCTTTCTCCTGAAAAGACTTAAAGAGCTCTAATGCTGAACTCCCAAACAAGGCTTTGTTATCCAGCAATTTGGCCTTCAAATCTTCAGGCAAAGGCTATAGCCTAAGCCAAGAATATCTTCTCAGAACAGATGTAGAGGCAGCTGCCCTAGAAGAGGTATCAGCAGCATCATAACTGCACTTGATGGAGTGCCTTGTCACTTGTGCAGTAGAATTAAGGAAAGCTGCTAATTTTGATTTTGCTGGGGAATATGGCATGATGTCTGACAAATTTTTCACTGCATCCGCAAGAAGGGCCAGGGAGTACTTTGCCATGTGGGTCTGATAGTTTACTGCATGGAAGGCCAAGGTAGCTGAAGTATAGCACTTGTTGCCAAACCTTTCCATGACCTTACTTTCCTTATCAGAGGGTAACAAGGAAGTGGACGATAAAAATTTTAAAGCCTTATTCATGGAGACTGAAATGGTAGCTGGATCAGCAGCAGGAGCACTGAACAGGAATTTGGAGTCCTTAGGAACTTTATGGACCCTGTTAGGATGCTTGGGGGCAGGAGGCTGAGACTATGGATATTTGGAGGTAGCCGAGAAAATATCCAGAAAGGCAGCCAGGACTGGAGGTATAGCTGAAGGAGAAGGGGAATCCATCTGCAAGAGTTCATAATACCTCTTTTGAATCTCTGAGACCCGGGAGCAGTCCCACTTAAAAAATTCTTTCATCTTAAGAATAGTCTCTCCAAAGAATATGTCCTCACAAAGGGAATCTGTAGCATCAAATTCCTCCTCTGGAGAAGCATACTCTAAGGGAGAGGCCAAATGAGTGGAGTAGGCAAGCGACTCCTCTTCAGAAAAATCCTCCTCCTCTGAGGAAGTGTCCACAGTTATTCTTTTAAAGGATGTAGTTGGAGAAAAGGGCTGCAGAGGAAAAAAAAGGGGGGGGGGTTGGCAAAATGACATAACAGCATTGAAGAGACTCTGAGAAAAGGCTTCACAGTCAGGGGGCTGCTGAGAGATAACAGGGGACACATGCTTAGACTTTGCCTTTTTCTTTTTAGGGGCTTCCATGTGATGGAATGTGTTTGGACTTGACATCAGCCTACATTCGATGATATTTGAAAGTACATCTTCATGATCTGTGTGATGCCATGCAGGCCCTTGGATATAATGAGCCTGGGTTCCTAATTGTTGCCCTGATCGGATGCCTGCCCTTCTCTCACAGATGTGCCAGTGGACTCCTTCGGGGCCTCTGATGCAGTCTCATCCAAATGGTCCGATGTCACATCCACTACAAGCTCTGCATGTTTGAGTTGCTGGTTTTCTAAATATAGCTTAAGAGAAGCAAGCTGACTCCTGAGGGTCTTAGGGACAAAGGATTTACAAATAGAGCACTCAGTGTGGTCATGGTCTGGGCCTAAGTAAAAGGGACAAAGCTTGTGGGTGTCTTTAAATGGAATCTGCCTTGTACACTTGCCTTCTTAACTGACATGAACCCAACAACCAACCAGGAGAAAAAAAATTTTTAATAAGGAAAAAACCCAGTGGGGACTTATGTGAAACTCGAACACAGCAGATCTGATGAGTGAACATCTGGAGCAGGTGATCGAACAGGCCTGCCTGTTAAATCTGGTGGATTTCTTTGAAAATGTGACCAAGGCCACTGACGAGGGGAAATCTCTGCACACAGCATATCTTGACCTGGCAAAGGCTTTATACACAATCCCAAATTCAGGCATTACCAATAAGCTTAGCAAATCGAATGTAAACACCTACGTTGCAAGATGGGTTGCCAAATGGCTCACAAACTGGGCACTCACTATCAAAGTGGGTGACTCCACATCAAGTAGCAGACCTGTTACTAGTGGGGTGCCACAGGGGTCAGTGCTGGGCCCCCTACTGTTTGGTATATACTTCTCAGAAGATCAGATGAAAACTAAGGGGTTGTAGTTGACCAGGTTTGCAGACGACTGCAAACTAGGAGCAATCACTGAATCCCCAAATGTTGCCAGTACACTCCAGGAGGGTCTCACGCAGACCAGTGACTGGTGTATTAGTCATAGTCTCAAACTGAATGCAAAGAAGCACATCATCATTCCCTTCAGTACAATGTCCTCTCACACTACCAAATCAACAATACCCTAAGTGCCCATGAAGTGGTAAGAGACCTGGGATCACATGCTGATTGCGACCTTAACTTCGACCACCATGTATCTACAGTAGTAAGGAAAGCTTCCTATGTAGCACACTTGATTAGTAAAGGCATCACCTTGACAGCAAAATAAGTTATAACACCCCCCCCCCATACTCGGCACTTATCTGGCCCATAACTGAGTATACTGTCCCATTTGGCATGTACCATACTAAGCACCTGAAGCAATTAAACGACATCAGAGGTTTCTAACAAAGAAGATCAAGGGGTTCCAGCAGGAACCTTACACAGACCAACTAAAGTTCCTGTCACTATACACCATGTCATACAGACTGCTTAGGAGAGACATATGCCTGGCTTACAGAACAATCTCAGACCCAAACCTAATGGACTTGCTGCATATCCATAAATCAAACTTGATTGGGGCCACCCATTCCAGGGACCTAAACATGGCCTGCGATTTAAATAGGACATGCTGGAGGGACATATTTATCTCCCAGCGAATGCTGTGTCTTTGGAATAGGCTACCTATTCAAGTGAAACAGAGCACTTCTATGACACTGTTCACGAGGAATCTGGACGAGTGGATGGGGCGCCATAAATTCTTACCGGGGATAGAATCTGTGAAAAACTGAGGGGCTGCCAGCCTAGCCAGATAGAATTTTGTAAATAATTCTATGTCATTGTAAATATTAATATGATCCACAGGCTGGTTTCACAAATGTAAGAAAACTGTGTTATGTGCTAAGCTTCAAAAATGTAACCACAGTGCAACCTGCTGGAAGAAAGCTGATAAGTAAAGCATTTTACAACTGTGTGTGATCTCAAACTCGGAGACAGGATGTCTGGGCCAGGAAATTATTTCTATTGCCCTAAGACAGTGATAATTACTGGGTTTCACATCTAAAGTGTCTTTTATTGCTGTGGCTTCCTGGCAGGTGCAGACTGCAAAGAAATGTTAAATTTTAAATTCACTGAGCCTGGGAAATTTAAGCAGAAGTGTCAAGAATGATGTAATATGAAATGACTCAGCAGTAATGTGTACTACCAATTTGAGATTTACCATTTTGTATTTTGCTCTGAATCTGACAACAACTCACCAGCACTTGCTTTGCTATGTAAGATATTTAGAACAGTGATTTCTCTTAGAAATAGATATGAATATAGCCAGATTAGTGTAGCTGTTTCTATATTTATGTGAGACTATTCTACAATGTGGTTTTAAAGTCTGAACTGTCTAATGTCATTGTGCTGAGTTAATAAGTATTGTCTTGTGTTTTTATTATTTATTATTAAATATTTTAAACCTTTCAACTGTGGCTGTTTTGTGTAGAGATACTTTAAACTCTTACAGTACATGCATGTATTTGGTGATACTGCATAAGCCACTCCTAAATAGCCTTCAAATCTCAGTCACACTTACCAATTGATAATAATAACATTGCACAGTAGAACTGGACACCACTTGGTAAGGGTCTTTATAGCAGCTGATAGTAGTGGTTGGTGGCAGTCAGTACTACCTTACAGTCTGGGCAGAAGGGGGGCATAGCTGGAAAATCTGTGCCAGCCTTCCCCAGGAGTGTCTGTGTGTTTGTATATAACTTAAATCTCAAAGTGTGTATGTGTCAGCTACTTGGGCAGGGACATGAAGCACTGGTTGGACAGAGAGGGTGCTGGAGGTTTTGGCTTGACCACTTGGCTGAGATCTGAAACAGCTGTGTCAATGGGGAGTCTTACTGGGGATCTGGAGAGAAAGACGGAAACCAGCCCCAGACTGACTGTGATCTCTGTGTGCTCTTAAGGGAAATTGTACTTTACTGTGTGTGTACTTGTTATCCTCCCAATGTGGATGCCCCTCACGGGTGCTAGTGGTGAGGATTTAGGCTCCTTGATTACTGGGCCACTGCATGGGTGTCACATATTAATTGGTGGCAGTGGTGAGATATCCACATCAAATATTAATTGGTTGATAAGTTAGCCACATCACATATTAATTGGCTTGTACTGGTGTGGATAGTGAATTCCTGTAGCTTGTGTACAGTGATCAATGAAGGTGTTTTTGTACTCTAAATCAGTCATGCAGTGAACATTCAGAGTTCAGATCACAATTGTTTTATTTCTTTTGTTAGCTTAGTCAGGTAGAGCAGGCAAGCATGTCAGCAGAGGAGTATGGCAAGCTGACGATGTGCCAGGCTAAAGGACTGGTGCATGGAAACCTGACTAAGGCAGATATGATTGCAGTTTTGGTCACAGCTGCAACAGAGAATAGCAACTAGGAGGATGATCAGACTGGCCATGGAGATGTACAACACTCAGAGAATGGAGAGCTCAGCCTTTCTACTGAGGACTTAAAAATCCATCTGGAGCTAAAGAGACTTGAGTTGGAGGCCAAGCATTTGGAAACAGAAGCAGCAGAGAGACTGAGATGTCTAGAGACTGTGGGGAATGAGAAATTGCTATGCCTGGAAGTTGAGGAGAAAGAGAGGCAGAGGCAACATGAAAAGGAGATGCTGACTCTTTGCCAGAGTCATGAAGGTAATGGGGAAGGGAGTAACCGAACCCGAGAAGCAACAAAGGTCAGTAAATTTCTTCCACAGTTTCATTCATAAGTTTGAGAGGGTATGTAAACAGTATAATGTTGACCAAAGGCTCTGTGTAAGGTGTCTGACCCCCTTACTCCATGGTAAAGCTGTAACTATTTTGTCCAAACTGTCTGACAATGACTTTTTAAATTACAATGCTGTAAAAAATTGTTTGATAGAATTTGCTAAGCTAACACCTGAAGCTTATAGGAAAAGTTTCGTGAGCATAGACGCAAGGCAGATGAAAGTGTGTGTGAATATGTTGCCGAACTGAGCACTTATTTTCATAGGTGGGTGAGTAGATGTCAGGTCACCACTTTTGAAGGGCTGGCAGACCTTTTGGTGAGGGAACAAGCCCTTAGCACTTTGCCTGAGGACATGAGGATTTGGTTAGCTGATGCTTTCCTGTAGATGAGTTGGGGAAGAAGGGAGACCTATATCTAGCAAGCAGGGCATCATTGCATAGTAAAGGGACACCCAGTGCTGCTCATGGGTTTAAAGGAACCCATGGTGGGCAGCCCAGACTGTCTCAACAGAATCTGCAGCGGAAGCCATTAGTCCAGGTATATGTCCAGGACTTAGGGTTAAATGTTTTAAATGCAACCAGTGGGGCCATGTGGCATATAGATGTCCATGGAGACAAGGTGGAGAACTAAAGGTGGGAGAGCCAGTAAGTGGGAATGACAAAATGCCAACAATAGGTTGTCTTGAGACAATAGGGGTACTAAACTACCATCCTGCAGATGTCCTGATAGGGAAGGATTTTGATGAGGCAGTACCATGTGATTATGCAGTTACACACAGTCAGGCTTGGAGAGAAGCATGTGGGTCTGGTAGACTAGGGGAGACCCAGACAGACCACACATTTGCAGCCAGGACTGGTAAGGTGGCTACTTCTCAGAGGGAGCTACTCTGTAGCAGTGAGACTGAAGGTGAGCCAGAGGTGCTTGTTGGTACTGATGTTCCCTTGGACAGAGTGACTGCCTAGGTAGAGGTAAGTAGTAGCACCCAGGCTGACAGTCAGGCACCACTGTCAGAGGATGCCAGACTTCTTGTGGAAGGGGAACTGGGAAGGGTTACAAGGAGAGAGAAGGAAAGAGCTGAGAGAGGCTCAGCTCTCAGACCCTACATTACAAGGCCTGAGGCAGAAAGCTAGTGAGGCGCCTGATTCTCAAGGGAAGGAGGAATCTGTATACTGGGACAAAGGGTTATTATGCAGAGAGTGGACCACTGAGGGAGGGCTAGAAGGTGAGAGAGTACAGAAGTTGGTAGTGCCTAGAGCCTACCATCTGGCACTTCTAGCCATAGCCCATGATATTCCCTTTGCAGGTCATATGGGCATAAAACATACAAAGTGACATATTATGCAAAACGTCTACTGGCCTGGAATTTCCAGAGATGTAACAAGGTATTGCAGGACCTGTAAGCAGTGCCAAAAGGTAGGCATGGTAGGAGACAAGGTGAAAGCTCTTTTGATGCCTTTGCCTGTGATTAAGGAGCCATTTCAGAGGGTACCTATGGATATTGTGGGGCCTCTGAGTACTCCAAGTTCTACAGGGCAAAAGTATATCCTAGTGGTAGTAGATTATGCTACCAGATAACCTGAGGCAGTGGCTTTGTCCTCCAGTGAGGCGGAAAAGGTGGCAAATGCTTTGTTAGAGATTTTCATCAGGGAAGGTTTTCCAAAAGAAATACTGACTGGCAGAGGTGCCAGTTTCATATCAGACCTGCTGACTTGTCTGTGGAAGTAATGTGGGGTGAAGCACCTAAAGACCACTCCTACCATCCCCAGCCTAATGATCTTGTTGAGAGGTTAAACTTTACACTCAAGTCCATGCTACAGGCATTTGCAGACCAGTTTAAGAGGGTGTGGGACATGTATTTGCCCCAACTGTTGTTTGCTTACAGAGAGGTTCCCTAGGAATCCACAGGCTTTTCACCCTTTGAGCTGTTGTATGGGCATAGCGTGAGGGGGCCTCTAGACTTAATTCATGATGAGTGGAAAGGTGAGTGTGAATTCCACAAGGAGTCTGTTGTGGCATATGTCCTAAATCTCAGGACAAGGCTCAGGGAACTCATGGGTTTGGCCTAGGAGAACCTGGCAGAAGCCCAACAGCAGAAAAAGGTCTGGTATGACAGGAATGATTGAGCTAGAGAGTATGCTGTAGGGAAGCAGGTAATGCTTCTCATTCCTGTCAGACAAAACAAGCTGCAAACAGCTTGGGAGGGACCCTACAAGGTGGTAAGGAAGGAGAGTGATGTTAACTACATGGTAGAACTACTAGGCAGGAGGCAGGGGCACAAATTGTACCATGTTAACATGATGAACCCTTACCATGATAGGGAGGACCTTGTGCTGAGTATTTGCAGTGGATTGCAGGAGGAGACTGAGGGAGATCTGGTGACTGATCTCCTCAGTGAGACTCAGACTGACACCTCAGTGGAAGGGGTACCAATGTCCCAGCAGCTACCTCCTACCCAGGTTCTAGAAATCTGAGCAGTGTTCCAGGAGTTTGGGGACATGTTCACTGGGAAACCAGGGTGCACTCACCTGGTGCAGCACCAGGTGGACACAGGACCCCAAAGACCTATTAGGCAGGTCCCTTAGGGTGCCTGAGAGAGTCAAACAGACCCTGAGGGAGAAGATACAGGAAATGTTGGAACTAGGGGTAGTTCAAGAGTCCAAGAGTCTCTGGGCCACCATAGTGGTGCTGGTGCCAAAGAAGGATGGCAGCATCAGGTTCTATGTGGACTACAGGAAATTAAATAGTCACAGACAGTCAGATGCTTGCCCCATGCCTAGAACAGATTAAGCCCTAGAACAGCTGGGTGGGGTTAATTATCTTACCACCACTGATCTTACCAAGGGTTACTGGCAGGTTCCCTTGACTCCCGGTGCTAGAGAGAGGGGTCAGATTTTGTGACTCCTTTTGGCTAGCATAAGTTCACAAAGTTGTCCTTTGGAATGAAAAATGCCCAGGCAATTTTCCAGAGGCTAGTAGATCATATCCTAGCAGGAGGGTTTGCTCTTGCTTACCCAGATGACATTGCCATCTACAGCCATTCCAGGCAAGAGCACCTTCAGCATGTCAAGGAGGTGCTGGGCAGACTACAGAGGGCAGGGTTGGCCATTAAGCCCAGCAAATGTCAGCTGGGTAAGGCAGAGGTCTCCTACCTGGGACATAGAGTGGGGAGTGGTAAGATCAGGCCAGAACCTGCCAAAGTGGATGCCATTCAGGCATGGCCTGCACCTGTTACCAAAAAGCAGGTGAGGGCATTTTTAGGGACAGCAGGGTAATATAGAAAGTTCGTCCCCAGTTATAGTGCCATAGCTGCTCCCCTCACAGACCTGACATGGAAAAACAGGCCAGGTAAGGTAGTGTGGACCACAGCATGTGAGCAGGCATTCCAGAAGCTTGGGAGGACCTACTGTGTTAGCCAATCAGGATTATAGCCAAGCGTTTGCTGTGCAGGGGGATGCTTCACACCATGGGGTGGAGGCTGTATTTAGCCAGATTTCTTCAGTGGGAGAAGAGCACCTAGTTGTTTATCTCAGTTGTAGGCTCCAACCCGGGGAGGAATGCTATGCAGCTGTAGAAAAGGAATGTCTAGCCACAGTGTGGGCACTGCAGAAACTTCAGCCTTATCTGTATGGAAGGAAATTCACTGTAGTTACAGATCACAATCCCCTAACATGGTTACACTGAGCCAGCCAGCAAAATGTCAAGTTGCTAAGATGGAGCCTAGGGTTGCAAGCATATGATATGTCAGTGCAGCACCTCAGTGGGATTAGCAAAGTCAACACAGATTGGCTCTCACTTGAAAAACTAGCTTGAGTTCTCGGGGGGGGGGGATGTGAAAAACGGAGGGGCTGCCAGCCCAGCCAGATAGAATTTTGCAAATAATTCTATGTCATTGTAAATATTAATATGATCCACAGGCTGGTTTCACAAATGTAAGAAAACTGTGTTATGTGCTAAGCTACAAAAATGTAACCACAGTGCACCCTGCTGGAAGAAAGCTGATAAGTAAAGCATTTTATGACTGTGTGATCTCAAGCTCGGAGACAGGATGTCTGGCCCAGGAAATTCTTTCTATTGTCCTAAGACAGAGATAATTACTAGGTTTCACATGTAAAGTGTCTTTTACTGCTGTGGCTTCCTGGCAGGTGCAGATTACAAAGAAATGTTACATTTTAAGTTCTTTGAGCCTGGAAAACTTAAGTAGAAGTGTCAAGAATGATGTAATCTGACATGGCTCAGCAGTAATGTGTACTATCAATTTAAGACTTTCTCAGAGAGAAAGATTAAGCATTTTGTATTTTGCTCTGAATCTGACAACTCACCAGCACTTGCTTTGCTCTGTAAGTAAGATATTTAGAACAGTGATTTCTCTTAGAGATAGATAGGAATATAGTCATATTAGTCTAGCTGTTTTCTATATTTATGTGAGACTATTCTACGATGTTGTCTTAAAGTATTTCCTGTGATTTTTGAACTCTCTAATGTCATTATATTGAGTTAATAAGTATTGCCTTGTGTTTTTATTTATTATTAAATATTTTTAAAACTTTCAACTGTGTAGAGATACCTTAAGCTCTTACAGTACTTGCATGTACTTGGTGATACTGTATACACCACTCCTAAATAGCCTTCAAGTCTCAGTCACACTTACCAACTGGATAATAATAACATTGCACAGCAGAATTGGACACCCTTTGGTAAGGGCCTTTATAGTAGATGGTAGTAGTGGTTGATGGCAGTCTGTACTACCATATAGTCTGGGGAGAAGGGAGCATAGCTGAAGAACCTTGTTCCATCCTTCCCCAGGAGTGTGTGTGTGTTTATTTATAACTCAAATCTCAAAGTGTGTGTGTGTGTGTGTGTGTGAGAGAGCTACTTGGGTAGGGACATGAAGCACTGGTTGAACAGAGAGGGTGCTGGAGGTTTTGGCTTGACCACTTGGCTGAGATCTGAACCCTATAGCTGTGCCAGTGGGGAGTCTTATTGGGGATCTGGGGCCAAAGGGGAAAACTAGCCCTAGACTGCCTGTGATCTCTGTGTTCTCTTAAGGGAAACTGTACTTTACTGTGTGTGTACTTGTTATCCTCCCAATGTGGA
>NC_056746.1:938911311-938913811 GCF_019279795.1 Protopterus annectens
CAAACCAAGTTCCGCTACCAATTGTGTTGGTCCATCCTCAGATTCTTCAGCTAATTTCAACAACAATATTTTTACCACTGATGGTGGTGTTTCTGAGGCCACTTCTTCTGTACCACACACACACCCTAATCTTTTTTATTGCAGGGAAATGTAAACAACAATTCCTGCCAAAGAAAAGAACAAGAGAGTTATCCAGAGACTTCTCAAGAGAAAGAAAGAAGAAAGGGAAGGGGATAGAGTTTAAGATGGCAAGAATTACCCCCCAGACACATGCTCACCAGGAGCCATTTTCATCAAACAATTCCTCATTCATCAGACCATTAATTCCCAATAGGGATTCTATCAATGACAAGTTTGTTGTACTACCTGACAGGCACACACAGAATAATACAGATAAAATTATTGAATTACATTGTATCTATACATGTGATACATTTCAAGCAAGGAAACAAAAAGTATTTTCTGATACCCCAGTTTCTTCTTCTGTGTTCAGCGTATCTAATATGTCTTTGTCTGCTGACCATTTGAAGGTATTAAATAAAGGTTTAACATTCATTCCATCTCAGAGGGCTAATTTACCTGATAGTTTATTATTTTGAGATTATATACTAGGAAATTAAATCTCAAGGTTAATTTGGGAGATGATGATTCCATCCCTACATCAGTTGATGACACCCAATCTAGTACTAACTCTCAAGTTTCATCATAATCTCATGCACAAGGGAGAGGTTTAAACATTTCTCTACCTAGAAAGAAAAGCTTATACAACCCTCCATTGCACAATACCTTAACCACCTTTCTTAAGATATGCGAACATGACTTAAGAATAGCTCTTTCTGTTCAATCCACTTCTAAATGGTTTAACTTAAGTTTTGCTGAAAGAAAAGCCTTAAATGAGTTAACAAATAATAGAAATCTCAGAGTGATGAAGGCAGATAAAGGCACGGGTCTGGTATTAAGGCAACAAGACATGTATGTTTCTAACATTGAAAATACATTACATAACGATGATTTTTATGAATTATCATCCCTAGAAATAGTTCATCAGCAATTTGAGCATATTGACAAGGTTTTGTTGAGTTTGAAAATTAATAACTGAAACACTACAAAGGAACACCAATTCATGCATACTCCTAATCCCAGTCTTTCCAATATGTTTGGAATCCCCAAAGTACATAAGAACAAACTAAATCCACCGTTCAAACTTATTATATCTAATAAAAGGTCTAAAACTAAGAAAATTGCTCAATTTATTGACTTTGTATTAAATCCTATAGACTAAGCTACATCTCATTACACTAAAGATTCATGGGACTTTTTAAATGAATTACATAAAGCGAAAATTGATTTCTCTAAGGTTATTCTAGTCACTTTGGACATTGTTTCATTCTATACTAACATCCCCCATGTGGAAGGTTTGGATTTTATTAAACATTTTTTACACATATTTTTTTTAATTTATTAAAGGTAAAATTAACACACTGTATTCTTTAATGTCATTAGTATTGGAAAATAATTTCTTCCACTTCAACAATGTTATTTATAGGTAGTTTAGAGGAGTTGCCATGGGCACCAAGATGGCACCTGTCTTTGCTAACATTGTTCTGAGTAAGTGGGAGATGGACACTGTGCATTTGCCAGGTTTCTACTTAATGAAATTTTACAGACGCTTTATTGACAATATTTGTTTGTGTGGGAAGGCTCAACAAAACAGCTAGACTTATTTGTGGAATCATTGTCACAAAGTATAGGTTTTTTTGGAATTCACTATTGCCAGCAAACGTAATTCTGTTGCCTTTTTAGATACTAACATTAAGACTAACAAAGAGAATGGCAACATTTCATCCACTATACATAGAAAGGACACATTCAGGAACAACTACCTCTATTTTGAAAGCCAACATCCTCTGTTCACAAAACGTAATGTTGTCAGAGGACAATTTATAAGGGTGTCTAGGTTAACAAGTGATGATACAGACTTCAAAATGGAAGCCGACTATGTATTGGAGCTCTTTCTTCAGAAAAACTATCCTAGTACTTTGGTGAGTTCCATTAGAGAGAAAGTAACAAGTGAGAGATTCACTAAATTCCAACCTATTTTAAGATTTGGTTTTCCTACTGCTAGATTAATTAACAATGATAAAGAAATGACTATGAATTTTTCTTTACCTGTTAGTAGAGATCTGCAAGTTGTTAGAAACATTTTACATGAGAATTGGAAAATAATTTTGAGTGATGCCAGTGTGAAAAATTATTTAGGTAATGAACCCAGTTTCACATACAAATGGACAAGAACTTTAAGATAATTTTTCGAAAAAAATGACTGTCCTTTTTTATTGTCTGCCATTTCTGGACAACCTAAACCGAATGGCATGTTTGCATGTGGCAAGTGCATATGTTGTGATTTCATTTATTAAGGCACCTGCTATTTCTTCTCGCACTGTAATTTCAAAGTGTCCTTTAAACAACATTTTGCTGGTAATAGTACCCTTGTAGTTTA
>NC_056746.1:938918811-938921311 GCF_019279795.1 Protopterus annectens
CTGGGAAGTACTAAGGATAAGGGTAACAGTAATGTGTACAGCTATAACTAAGGAAAAAAATTGCTGAATAAGTACGTCCGCCTATGGCACACAAATGCTCAGCAGTGCACGAAGATGTGCAATGCACAAAAACATACCAGAAGCGAAAAACTTGAAAAAAATTTTAAAAAGGTTCAAAAGGACGAATAAGGATGCTTCTTCCAAGCCCTAGAACAACCACCCTTAACCAGACATGTTCCAATCAGCACAATCCTCTCAAGAGAGTGAAGAAAGGCCCCTTCCAATCTAAGATGGCCTGGAAAATGTGCTCATAACAGCCACTAAAAACATACTCAGATGCAGCAAACGTGTATCTAGACCATGCTACAGCTACTAGCTACCCTAGTTGGAGGTGAACTACTAGATACACACACACACACACACACACACACACACACACACACACATCTATATCTATATCTACAAACAGAGAGTGCAGTTAGCACTTGTCTGACTGAAGACTGCTGGAACGGGGCTCAGTTTTTACCTTTTTATTGGTTAACTGATTAATTTCTTTAAATCAGTTTGCTCGGTTGCTACTGTTATATATATATAAAAAAAAAAATACACTTTATGCATCGCCGCTTAGCTAGAGTTAAACTATTCCAGGCGCCAAAAAGTCTGCTCTTTAAATTTTCCCTTAAAACTAGCCAATTTTTTAAATTTTAGCACTCATATCTGTTTATTTGAGCTCAGCACTCGTTGGAAGCATTAAATAAGCTACAAATTACTACAGCACTCAACTTTCCTCACTTGTCAAGAGGAAAACAGTTTTTAGTATTTAATAAATAAGCACATATCCAGGCATGTCTAAGGGTCAGCTCCCGGTGTTTTCTCCTGTGTACCTGATGAATCTGGACATCTTGGGGCAATGCAGCAATTGACTCATGTACGCAGACAACCCTCTCTTCCTATCACCAAACACTACAACCTGTGAGAGATGCACTTATATAACCAAACTGGAAGCAAAGCTCTCTTCACCCAAGACTGGACTAGACAGTCAAGAGAAGAAGGTAAACACTTACACCAAACCACACTCATCACATACTTCCTCAAAACCTACACCATCAAAACAGACACACAAACACAAAACACACACCTTCATTCGCGGAGGTGCTCAATAAAAGTCTGCTCAAGCAACAGAGACCTCCAAAGCAGAAACGCAAGCAACTTCCACGCCCCAACACAACCCAAATGACACATAGCCCACAAACTCAGTGTGCCACTCAACCACAGCACATAAGGCATAACAACGTACCCAACACTCTAGTCATAGGTGACTCTATAGTGAGGCACACTGATGTTCCACTCACCAGGCTAAACAAGGAGAAAGTTACTGTCAGCTGCCTGTTGGGTGCCAGGATCCACCACATAATGCACGCACTAAGGTCACTCCACAACAAGTACAAATATGACTCTGTCATTGTCCATGTTGGTGTAATGACCTGAGAAGTACCTCCCTGGACTACATGAAAAGAGACATGGAGGAACACTCTGATCTTGTAGCCCAGGCAAGTATGACCCTAGCCCTGAGTAGCATCCTACCATCACCCACAATGATACCACAATACAAGGACAAAATGATAAAATTCAACAATTGCTAAGCTTCTGGTGTCATTCTAAGGGGATCCAGTATCTGTCTGCCTGGGATGACATGATCAACAGACCATACTACTTTGCCAGAGATGGCCTGCAGCTGTCACCCTTGGGATTCCAGATACTGGCTAAGGCTCTTGCCACCCCTATAGTGCCTTTTTTAGGCAAGTTCAAATGACAAATTCACCACTGTAACAGGTACAAACATGCACAATCTGAGGGTAATGCTACTCAATGCTAGAAGTCTAAACCTCAAAATGCATTCACTCGAGGCACTCCTTAAAATGGAGAACATCGACATCTGTGCAGTGACACAGACCTTGTTCTAGGCTCCAGAGAGCACCCCTGCATTACCAGGCTATAATTCATACCACATCTTTCGGCTACCTAACCTGGACCGAAACACTAAAGGTGGAGGCGTGTCCATATTCATTAAGGATATCCACACCTTCAGGCTAGCTGCTCAGCATAATGCATCCGAGATTATCCAAGTGCAACTAACTCTGGGCAAGACTGCAATCCAAATTGTAACTTGCTACAGATCCCCACCAAGCCCCAGGATTCCCACTCCTCATTCTTGATACATTGTAAAATATTAGTGTACAACCCAACACCCTCATAATGGGTGATTTCAACTACCACACCATTAAGTGGGAAAACTACTCATGTACCAAATCTTTTGCTTAACGTTTTCTGTAATTCACAAATTTTAACGCCTTGGATCAACTTTTCACACCCCCATCAGGGGCAGCAATATCCTAGACCTGGTCATTACCAACATGGGCGACCGGTGTTCCACACCAGAGGTCAATTCCTCGTTGGTCAGATCTGACCACAAGCTAATCACCCTAGACATCCACATCCC